>NC_033797.1:138394379-138450664 GCF_001876935.1 Asparagus officinalis
AAATAGATCTGTGGAGGTTGAGTGGCTGACTTGGTCGGATCGCTTCCGGAGTTGTCTTTATCTAGAGGAGGATCTTCAAATATTGTCTCATCCTCCTCATTACGCCGGCTGGATTCCGCCTTCTAGCTCGACTCCGGTTGGTGTTGCTGCACCTGCAAATCTCGCATCTGCTGCATAGTCAACTCCATTTCGGTTTTGAACTCAGCTCTAATTTCTTCGCGTTGTTTAGCCAACGCTTCTTGCAGCATTTGAGCTAGTTGATCCGGTGTGATCGCGAATGATTCTCTGGCTCGTTCAACACTGGATGCGGTATCGTCCGATGCAATAGCGGAACAAGTATCCGACAATTCTTCATCTGAAGATAAACCCTCGTGCATTCTCCTGTAATCTCGACGTAAGTTGGCTCTTCTTTGTAACCGCGCCATCCTTTGAGAAAGACCCCGCTCAACTCTCCCTCCTGGAGAGAAATCAGGGTCGGGATTAACAGATTTTTGCTTCCCTTTGTTGGTCATGTTAATAGTGACCTCAGGGAACTCATCTTGTCGAGTTACAGGTTTCCTTTTGTTGAAACGTCTTGCTTTGGGTCTTGACGCTTCATTGGACAATCTTTGAAATACAGAGACTCTTGTTGAATTATCCTTAGAGCATCCGCATTCTGTCAACACTGCTTTAATGAGTCTCTCGCAAGCGCAATGAGACTCATTTTCTCGAACAATCCTTTTTCTTGAATTGTTTTTCTGATAGTACAGCTCGTCGTTATTATGACTTGAGCAACCTATCTTTTGTTTCTGAACTTTGTTAACATGCACAGGACGACTGGTCGTCGCCTCTGAACGATCCAAAGTTGAATTTTTGAATCCACCCCCTTGCTGGTGTGGAGTTTTCAGAGGTCCTAAACGAGAGTGAACTGGTATTCTCTCGTTTTGGACTTGTGCAGTTCTGACAGGAGGGTGTTTACGACCCCCTGCATATGAAACCATTAATGGTTTATTTGCCGGACATGGTTGTTCCTTGACTGGGGCTTTGCCTCGATCATCAACTGAAGGACCAAGGCGATCTGCCATTGTTATCTTGAACTTGGACAAATCTGGGCTAACCCAGGGTTCTACTGGTGTTGCAGTAGACGGGCCCGGAACAGATGCTTGTGGCGTCTTTGGCATCCAGACTTTACGATTCTTCGGTGGCCTTTCAGTCACCGCCTCTTTCTTGGTTTCTTGCGCTTGTTGACGAAGAGCGCGAGCGTGGGCAGCCTTCGCCTTACGCCTTTGTATCCGTTCTTTAAGGGTTGAACGGGCCCTTTTGACGAGAGTCCATTCCTCCGTCGTAAGCTTTGCAGAAATATGATTATCTTGCCATTGAGGCAACTGGGTCATTTTCTGTTTTCTCGACTCTAGGTCCGCATAGTAATGGACCCCGTCGGTTTGTTGCATGGCCTTAGCCAGTTGTCGAGCACGGCGCTGACGCTGTCTCTGACGAGCCCTCTTCGTCAGCACCGGCGAGCTATTCATCATCGACTCCTTAAGGGATGTGGAGTCGTTTGGAGCAGGTATGTTGCAGATGGGTTCCTTAGCAGCAATTGAGTAGGAACCTTCACCTGCGGCCTCTTTGGGCATTGCAGACTTGAAAGTTTTCGAAATCTTCCTATATTTGCGAGACGAGGAAGATTTCGCGGATGAGGATGATAAATACTCCTCAAACTTCGCCTGATCGAATTCGTATTCGATCTCTTCATTGATGATGATCTTGATCGGTTGCGACACCGCGGTCTCGGCAGCGAGACCGCTGGCTCCCACTGTGGTCGCCAGCTTGTTTGGTTCAAAAGTCGCTGCTGTGGAATTCATTATAACTTTGTTCGATTACAACAAATTCGAAAGAATAATCTTTTTATAAGACTTTTTCTACACAACAAAACAAAAATTACAACTCTTGAGAAACAAACACGAAAATCGTCTATCAATTCTCGTTTTCGTGGGACTTTGCCTGTGCCGGGAACGCTTTGGTTCGTGGACCGCCGATTCACAGATCGTGAAGAGGGGGCTTATGATTCTAACTTCGTTATCGAAGTAGAAATTGAAACGATATCTTATCGAAGTAAGATAGTCGTTCTTCTTAAAATCAAGTCGAAGCTTAATTTCAAGGCGTTGCAAGAAAAGAACTCAAATCTCTGCTCTCTCTGCTCTGGAATGCTCTAACAAATGCTCGATCCTCGTCAGAAGTGACCCTAGGGGGGTATTTATAGCCTCAAGGGTCAGTAACTGCAAAAACTTAACAATCGAAGAAGTCAGTACGGCGAGACAGTGTTTACTGTCTCGCTGGGCGAGACAGCGTTTGCTGTCTCGACCCGCGAGACAGTAAATTTGCTGTCTCGCTCAGCGAGACAGTAAATGCTGTCTCGGAAAATGGCAGTTTCTCGCTGTAACTGTTCTCTCACGTTTCAAACTCCGTTATTTTGGCAGTTATCCACGTGATTTTCGCCCATGATGTTTCCCACGTCCCTTGGCAGTTAATGGACACGTGTAGGGCAGTTACAAATGTAGTTTTGACTATTTCAACACTGTCTCGCTGGCGAGACAGCAAAGACTGTCTCGCTGGCGAGACAGTTCATACTTGTTTTGATTTTTCCAAAACAGTATGAAATCCTTTCTTGTGAATTTTTGAGTGATCTTCTCTATGCTTGGGATATCTATTAGCATTTTTTGACGCCTACAGATACCCCCTCCAAAGTATTCCAGACTCATTCTTTTATAGAGGAGCATGGGATACTTTGGATAAGATAGATTTTACTTACGATCCCTTCAATGCTTGGCTGAATAGATCGTATGAAAGGACTTGTAAATGGCTTCAATGTTTAACCTCTTCTGCTGTTAGTCTATCCAGTTCTTCGTAGAATAGCTAACGTTCTCCCGGCGTCGCGTTTATCGCTTGACCGTTGTCGAGATCTTGAATTGAAGTTGATACTTGCTCTTGTGAATTCAGCGTTTACCATTGAATTGGTATATCCATTGAGAATTCCTCAGGTTATCCTTAAGAATATTCAGATTAATATTCTCCAGAAACTTCCTGTTGAGGGTGGGAATACAGTTTAGACTCGTGTACCCATTGGAGTATTCCACTGTTCCATAGTGCAAAACAGAAAAGTTTACTGTCTCGCTCGGCGAGACAGAGTTTTCTGTCTCGCTGGGCGAGACAGTGTTTTCTGTCTCGCTCGGCGAGACAGAGTTGTCTGTCTCGCTCAGCGAGACAGAGTTTCCTGTCTCGCCCGGCTGCTATATAAGTCGGGACTTAGGGTTTTAGGGTTTTTTACGTCGGATTTTGGCGATTTTTTGGGCGATTCTTGGGCGATTTTCGACCAGTTTTCTTCTATTTCTTCTCCTCTTTGTTGCCGACTTGGGAGGTGCTCTTGTTTGGGAAGATTTCACTCAGATTTCAAAGGTTTGTTCTTCCCCTTTTCTCCAAAATTTTGACTCTCCTTCAACTGTGACTGTGCATGCATCATTTCGGTTGTATTTGTCCTATTTTTTGTCGATTTCATGTTCAAAATCTTAACCTTCCTCTTGGATTTCAATGTAGATCACATACTCATCATGTCGCCACGTAGAGCTCGAGGGAAGGGAATCCGACCGACTGTTCAGAGCCCTGAGGAGGCTGCCCCTGCTGCACCCTCACGTGGAGGTATATTTCTTTCACCTTTTCACGAATTTAAATATTGTATTTCGTCCATTCCATATGTATGTTCCTATTTTTGCTTGCAGATCCTCGTTTGTATCCTTTGAGGTACCTTCGAGAAGAGCCGGTATCCTCCTTTGAGGGGATCGACGCTTAAAAGTGTTTGTTTTGCTTTGACAAAACACACTTCATAATACACAGGGGCGATTTTACATCATCCCATATGTATTGAAAGGTTTTGGTATGCCGTTATAATGCCCGCATACCTCCTTTATACATATGGTGGATAGAAAATCGTCACACCTGTTATGAGATAACGACTATATCTTATAGAATGAGATATACCGTTTTTCTCTAAAATTTTAGGATGACACTTACACAATTTATGTGTATGCCTCTTTTATCAGTCCGATTTCCTTCTACCACATTTACTGCTGATGTGATTACTGGCCGGAGTAGCGTGACCCACTCTTATTACGAGGGGATCCCGTTAATTGAATCCTCTCCCCAGTTTAAATCTGATTATAGTGGAAGTGATAGAGAATTAATCCAGCGAGGTAGTTGTCGTGTTCTACGACGATTAATCACAGATGCGCCCTTGATCTCGGAGCAAGACTCGAATCAATGCATAAGGAAGCCAGATTTCTTATTTGGTGACTCGGTAAAAGATCCGAAGATTGCTTTCTGCCAGCCTGCGCAATGGTTGCACCAGAATGGGTCCTCATTCTTATATCTGCCTTTTATCCCCCGGGATCACTCACTATTAATGTTCAGGAATCTATCAGTTGGACGTGAGATGTTCTGGAAGTTGACTGAAAATCACGAGCGTATTCATTGTGGTTTTATTGGGAAGGAAGCCAACCCAGGCTCCAGTGAAAGAGCTCATGTGCGGGGGCTTCATCCGGGTATCTTGGGACAAGATAATATACCTCAGAATGAAAAGATAGTGCAAGCCAACACCGTGAAGAACCGGTTAGCGGCAGCGGGCAAAAGATTACCCAAAGAGACTTTTAGATGCTATGGATGGGTCCATTATTCTGGGGACAAATGGTGGTGGACCAGGATGACCCGATATGTGTTAAACCGCTTTGGGCGAGAGTTAGCAGAATTAGGGTTAGATGTCCCGATTCGTGCCACCATGCATGGCCTACAGAGTAGTGTAGGTCATTTCCTCTGCTTGTTCGAGATCTATAACCCGGACACTAATACATTCTTTACCAAGAACGGGGAACTCGGATTACCACTGCATGAAATGATGCAGGTGTCTGGTTTGCCTATGGGCGATGTTCCCTATCAAGAGTTCTTTCCAACTAGCAATCAGCTGAACAAGATGAAAGATAGCTCAACTGTGACTCATGATACTTTATGGGAATTGACTTGCCATTATCATATAGCCATGGCCGAGATGGAGCCCAAAGCCAGAAAGAAATCTCCTCAGGTCAGCTTAAAACAATTCGCTGACTACCTCTTCAAGAACCTGGATGTCCGTTCGGCAGATGTGTGCGGATTGTCTCCTTTGAGTACGGATGAAATTAACCGTCTGTTAGAGAAAACCAACGCGCAATCTTATACTTCGCGCTCAGAAGATGGATTTTTGCACGGCACTAAGTTCCGCTCTTATCTGTGGCAAGCTGGTGTTCCGATTAGCCCTACTGCTCTGCTGGCGGGTTTTCTAGCCTTATGGTTAAAGAGATGTGTAGTTCCTCATCAGTCCGCAGATGCGATGCCAATGGAAGTGTTGTATCCGGCCGTCCAGCTAGTTACAGGTCGCAAATTATCTTTGCTTCCCGCTATGGTGGCCGATATTCATAGTGGATTACGGCAATTAATCTCCGTGTTTACTCAGGAGAAAAAGAAACCCTCTGCCAGTCTGTCCGTTCCGAAGCTGGAGCTACCTTATACTTATCTGATGACCTGGTTAGTACTTCATCGACCAGATTTAATGGAAGCTCCTGAGACGGCAAATTCTAGCATCCCTCTGTTGCAGAATCTCGAGAATTGCAAATGGATCAGGCATCAAGAACCCGACATAACGAGGCAGTTTAAAATTCACAAGTGTTGGGAATTCTTCCCCTGCTTCCCTCAATTCTCCGGTACCTACAATACTACTTTAGTAGATGCTGAAGACCCAAGGCAGAATCGCACTATCTTGGATGTCGGGTGCTTCAGATGGTTGATGAATATTCGACCTGGATATCTGTTCTTCAGAGTAAGGGATGTTTGCCACATTGAACCCTATCTCCCATGTCGATTCGCCCGTCAATTCGGGTATGATCAGATATATGTCGGCAATCCAAACCGCCACCTTAGCTTTCGAGGTGGACTTATCGATGGTGCGAGGGCTTGGTTCTGGAGCATTGCTGGCTGCACAAATGTTGAATTTGATCTTCCTTTAGAGGCGCCGCCCCTAAGGATGACCTTTCTCTTCTGCAAATGGCTGATAGCCACCAATATTGCCACTCGACGTAGGAGGATATCAGACTCAGAGGAGGAAATAGCTCCACGACAAGCAACAGAACCGCCTCGTGAAGCTGTGATGTCGCCTCGAGGAAAAGAGGCTGCTGAATCATCAAGGAAAGGAAAGGAACCGGCTCTCCCAGTTGATAGTGAAGAGGAGTTTGATAGTGAAGCAACCGAAACTTCAGAAGGGGAAGACGAGAATGAATCAAGTTCTGAGGAAGTATCTGGCCTTCCCGATTCATTCTTTGATAGAGGACTTGTAAGGCCTTCTGTTTAAGTGCATACTAAATTTGTAATTTTTATATTGTTGTTAATGTTTAATTATTTTCTTGTATTTTATTTTCTGTTGTGTTCTTGAATGTAATATTTTGGTAATATCAATAATAAAAATATAATATTTTAGCAATCAAGTTATTTTAATTAATAAAATAATATTTTATTGTTTTATTAGGTTAATTTTTTAAATAATAAATTATTTTGTTTGGAAAATATGTGAAAAAATAAAATTTGATATGTGGGGTTAATTGTTGAAATAGTTAAAAATATAGGGAATAAAAAATAATAATATAAAAGTAGATAAAAAGAAAGATACTGAGAATATTCCTTTTTGGTGCAAAATATGGTGCAGTGGGTTGGAGATGAATTACTGTTAGATGTGATTTTTGCACCATTTTGGTGCAAAATTTGCACCATTTTGGTGCAATGGGTTGGAGATGCCCTAAGTTATTCCAAATTATGCTAGACGGAGTTTTTCTTATGAAATGAGAATTATTCTGCAAGGATATAAGCATGATGCTCTTCACTAGTATCAGGTCAGAGGAGTATGCATATATATCTCCCTTCTGTAAGTTTCCATAAGGGGCTGTTTGGTTGTATGTTTTTACCATGTAAAAGGACAGAAAGTGTAAAAAAATGGGTCCCAATATCAGTTTTCATCACTTTACATTGTTTGTTTAAATTCTCTTTTACATGAAAAGCTTATACCTTTTGATGAGGTGTCACCGAAAGCAAAATCACCAACATTAGACCATATGCAGCAGCGGGTTTTTTGTGGGATATTTGAAGGCAGCTGGGGTTTTTTGTGCGGGTGAAATAAATGAGATTGGCCAAAGGGTGAAAAATTCACCCCAGACTTTTCTGACAAGCCCACGCGCGCGCGATGATGCCAGCGGACACGTGGCGAATTTTGATTGGGCGAGCTTTTTTTTTCCTCCTTATTTTTATTTGATATTTTTTGAGATAAATACAATGAATTAATTTATAATTTTTATACCATTAATTTTTATTTTTCAAACTCTATAAATAGAGACTAACTTTAGGTCATTTGGACACCAAAAAAAATCTGAGTTTCTACACCCTATTCTTCTTCTTTCTACAATTTGAAGCTAGTTTCTTCATGGATCCTTCACAAAACTATCCTAATTTTTCCTACAACTACAACTTTCCTAACCAACCTCAAAATACCCTCCCTCAACCACAACATCCAAATATACAACGCCCCGAAAATACTCAAAATACGGGGAAATTAAATTAATAATATATATTTAAATATTATATATTATTTATTGAATTATTAATAAATTATAATTATAAATATATGAGTTATATTAATAATAATAATAATAAAATAGTAATATATATGAAATAGGAAAAAGAATGAATAAATATGGTGGGGTATATGTTGAAGTGATGTGGTTTATGGTGGGTCCCAAATAAAGTAAAAAACTTTCTGAAAAATCTCCTGCTGTAGAGTTGATAGAGAAATAAAGATTATTGAATTAAATAAAGTGATGTGGCAGGAGAGAATGAGGTGAAATTTCACCTCCTTTTGGAGATGGTCTTAGGAGTGATTTTGTTGGAAATGTGACACAATGTCATAAATGTGTCCAAAAAAATAATAAAAAAATCAAAACATTGTAGAAAGTGGTGAGGTGGATAATGACTTTCCATTTTGTGTCATAAATATTCTAGTTTACATTATACTATACAAACATTGTAATACTATTATTTTAGGATTCACAAAGATTCCTAACCAAACAATGTAAACACTTAAATAGAAAGTAGTGAGGTGGATAACCACTTTCTATTTTGTGTCATAAATACTCTAGCTTCCTAAAGGCATCCAAACAGCCCCTAACTTGAATTTGGCAAATTTGGGGATGCACATGGGAATGACAGTACACCAGATTCTATAAGGTTCAGTACATCATTCACTATAGTTTTTTTTTAATACAGTTCTCTTGTGAACCAGCCCAATCATAGATCACAACCTGATAAGATTGGTGTTCAAGACCTGGATGTGTGTGTTCATTATTTCCAATAGTTGTAAAGTTGAGAACCATTAGTTTGTACAAAACTTAGTAGATGGATTTTTTCTTTTTTCTTTTTGAAAAAAAGTATTTCGCGATTCCTTTTACTAAAACTAGATTCTTTGATATATGATCAATAATATATATGTTAGGCGTTTCATCGAATGAACTTCCATTTCTTATGCCTGTTCAGAAAAGTTTCTGGTTTATAATATAAGTCGCATCATAAATAGAGATCAGCTTCAATCTTTTTTAACCCCTCTGGATAAGTAATTAAGTAATTGATATTCTTCAATGTCTGCTGTTGTTAGTTATATTTAATTGTCAATATCCTGTATAATTTGTTCCCTTCATAAGGTCAGCTCTCATCTTTCTTGACTTCCTGGATAATTACTCGATGGTCCCTAATTCTTCATATTTGTTTTATGCACGATTTGATGCTTCTTTCGGTTTTCATGCACGATTTGATGCTTCATCGTTTTCGTTTCCTTCGTTTTCCGCCATTTATTGCCAGTATCTCAAGCCCGGTAATGCTTATGATGTAACTGTGTAGGATGTACTCTTGCAACTTCCTAGCTGTTGTATAGAAAGATGATTAGAAAGCATTTTTTTTCTTATTTTGTTGATTTTGATTCAGAATTGCGTCACCAGCGTGTCAGTCAATAAGCTGTTCATTATATTTGTATAGAAAGATGAATATAATGATTACTGATCAATAAATCCTCTAAATTCATTTTTATGGTCAACAAATTGCCAAAATTGACTGGAAAAATTGCCATCTACATAAGAAACTACTCTACAATGTACTCTTTGAACTTGTATTCTTCTCTCTGAAAAGCAAACGGCACCCTGCACTCGCTATAGCAACTAGCACACAGACAGAAATGTGAACTGGTCTCCTTCAACATCAATCCACCAACTCTATACTTACAAACTCCACAAGAGTAATTACCCCTTCGAGCTCTGTCGCCAGCCTCCAACTTAACCAGGGAGCTCATCACCCCAAAACCTCGATCTGGGTCATCGAACCAATCGATGAACTCACGAAATGAAATATCCACATCTTCTCCGCCTCCACTGATTCCAATCAAATCGGTAAAACCTAGAGAGGGAAGATAGACGACCCTTAGATATCTCAAATAAACATGAACTTTAACGCCGCCGTTTGATGCTCGGCATAAAAGAGCCTCAAAGGCTGCACGCTTGCGTTTCTCCGGCGAACCATAGCATATAGGTGATATAATAGCGAAGAACATCTTGTAGTCTATCTTTCCAGAACCCGTAACATCCAATACCGCCCAAAATTTCCTGTCGATTGCTCTCACCGCACTTTGGAACGTCTCGGGCGGTAGGAAATGCAAGAGCCTGCGAAGAACAAGCTCGAGTTCGGATTTCCTTATCGATCTTTCGCTTGTCCTAGCTTCAATTCCTTCCATCTCTTTCTTCATAACCTCGACACCGCATCCCCCTAGCTTCGTCGCTCTCTGAATCTCTCGAATCCGAAGTGCATCGATCAACAATTTTCTCTCGCCGGTTTTCTCACCGACCAATTTGAACTTAGAGGCATCCTCGACTATCCAACTCACGCTGCAACCCTCTTCGCGTCTCCTCTTCAGCATCTTCAAGCGTCTCAGAGCATCATACACTTCTATCCGATTCGTCATCCTAAAAGCTTCGCTCAGTGATTTCATCGCTTCTCGATCCTCGCCCGAGCCCAGTAAACACACGGCCCGATTCAGCTGGGCCCGCCAGTGGTCCGGTCGAATCTCCAAGACTCTGGCGTACATCTCACTCGCTCTCCGGTGCCTGCCGACGTCCTTAAACAACCCGCCGAGATTGTAAAGCGCGTCCAAATGATCGGGTTTGAGATCGATCGCCCTCTGAAATGACAGCATTGCCCTCTCGTCGTCTCCGACCGAATGAAGAACCGACCCGAGGTCACAATGTGCATCGGCGAAGTCGGGTTTTAAAAGAACCGCCTCCTCGAGAGCTTTCTCTGCGGGAAAATAATCTCCGACGCCAAACAGAGCGCTGCCTAAAAGCTTCAAAGCTCGGTAATGGGCAGGGCAAAGGATCGCGGCCTCGCGATAATGCTCGCTGGCGTTGATCAACAGCCCTTCGTTTTCCATTGCGATCCCCAAATTTACGTGGACTTGAGGTAAGAGATTCGCCCACCTGATCGAATCGCTCTCCGCTAGCTTCAGAGCGGTGGAGTAGCGATCTTTCGCTTCCGACGATCGTTCGAGCGACATTAGGCTGTTACCCAATTGATAATGAGCTCGAGCATCTGTCGGTTTGAGCTCGATCGCCCTCCGAAAGCTCCCGATCGCTTCGTCGAGCAGTTTCCGATCGTGGAGCGTCCTTCCGATCGCCATGTGGCCGGCAAAAGCTTCGTTTGTCGTCGACGACTGGTCAATTCTGAGACGGATTTCTCTCAATTTCTTCGAGAATGCTCTGGTTTCGCTCGAATTCTCGTCTCTTGCTCTGTCGATCTCCGAACTGAGGTCAGTCGACCATCCGCCGAAGGGGATCGGATCTTTTGCGACGGCGCTCAGCCTCGAAGCCCTAATTCGAGCTTTAATCGCAATCTCGAGTTCCTCAACCGCTGTCCGGGTACTCTCGTAGTCAACCTCCTCATGATTAGGGTTAGGGCTTTGGACGGCGTCGAGGTTAGTGTCAGCGTCTGGGAAAAGGGCGGCGAAATCACGGTCAACGTCGCCGGCGCCGTCGTTGTAGGTCTGGATCAAGCCGACGAGAGAGAGGCCGACGCTAGGGTTTGGAATGAAATCGGAGTAAGATCGGAAAACCTCGTCGACGACGGAGGGGAGCTGATAGGGGGTGAAGTTGACGGCCGGCCCGTTAACGCGGCGACTAGCTCGGCCATTTCTTGACGGTCGAGGGCGGCCGTCTCCGTTAGCGTCGAAGCGGTCGAAGATTAGGCGGATTTTTCGCGCCCGTGACGGCGGTCGGTCGATGCCGTTAGAGATGACGGGAAACATGGTTAAGGGCTTGGATTAATGAGAGGGATTAGTGAGTAATTAAAGATGGGATTGGATGAGCTGGGTATTATTCATAGGGAGTAGGTTTTAATGATAAAATGTCGTTTTTATCCATTTGTTCATGCCACAGGTTGGAGTTTTTTATTTTTTATATTTTTAGTTGTTAGGTTTTAATGGTTTTTCTTGAGTAAGTCAATAGGTGTTACATTCTTGATCGTTATAATGTTTCTTATTATTAATCATTCTAGTTATGTTCGCCTATCATAGTAAGTGATGAATCATAAAATTGGATGATTCATTTCGTTCTTACTGATCTATACGTAGCTATTTAAGGGCCTGTTCGTTTGCCTAAAAAAAAAAGGGAAATCAAAGAAATGGAAAACTATTAAAATGAAGAATTGTTTTTGGAGTGTTTGGTTGGCTAAAAAAGAAGGAAATCAAAGAAATGAAATTGAAATGATGTTAGTTGTCACCTTATTATTGGATGATGTTTGTGATTTTTTAAGAAAACTAGTTTTGGAGTGTTCGGTTGGCGAAAAAAAATAAGGAAATGAATTATAAGAAACCTATTTCCTGTAGTTTCTTGTTTTCTTTTGTTCGGTTCATTCTTAAAAATAAGAAATGAAATGAGATGAGATGAGTTGTCATTGTATTATTGGGTGATGTGAAGAAAGATTAAGAAAAGTGTTTTCATAACTTTTTGGGATGAAAATGAAGAAATGAAATGTTAATGAGATGAGGTGAATTGTTATAATATTTTATTGGATGATGTGAGTGATTTGAAATGATGAGAAGAGATGAGTTGAGTGATGTTTGGATGAAAATAATATTTTATTAGATGTGATGGATGAGTTGTTAGATGAAAATAATATTTTATTAGATGTGATGGATGAGTGGTTAGATGAAAATCATATTTTATTAGATGATGTGGATGAGTTGTTGGATGGAAATAATATTTTATTGGATGTTGTGGGTGAGTTTTAGGGATGGAAATGGAGGAAATGGTGAGTTTTGAGATTTTCACCATTTTCATTTCCATTTCTTGGTTTTTAGAAAACAAACGAACATGCCCTAAATGGAAAATGTGCAAATTTGTGATGTTTTACTTGTGTCATGCGTTACTGGGGGTGTACATTCGGGCCTAAGGCTCGGTGTCCGGCCCGAACCTGGTGGGGCCCGAACCCGGCCTGGGCTCGGGACAGGCTCTGAAAACCCAGGCCGACCGGGCTCCGAACCCGAGTTGTCTTAGTAAAGCGTGGGCCCGGACCGGTTATTTATAATATATATGAGAATATAGGATGGCTTGGTAACCGCAAAAACGTGTGCTTGATATTTGGTGTCAAATCCCCCTCACTTCATTCAGTTGTGGAACAAATTATCATGGGTAGTTGAGTGGATGGAAGATTGGGACACTTCACTCAGCACATTTTTTGTGCTTGGTACCAAGCATATCCTATTTCTCTCTCATCTCTCTCTCCTCTCTCTCTATATATATATATATATATATATATAGAGAGAGAGAGAGAGAGAGAGAGAAAACGGGAGGTGAGTTGACAGCGTAGGAAATTTCCTATGCTGTCGCCATGTGTCATATTCTCATTCGCTAACAGAGAAACGTTTTCAAACGGATAAATTAATAGTAAATGAAGGACCTACATGTAAAAGTGCAAATCAACCCCAAATCTCAGCTTACCTTTCCTAATTGACTCCACAAAATCAAAACTCCGCTGCCCCCTTACCAATCCTCACCGCCGCTTCCATCTTCTCCATCCTAATCCTCACCGCCGCTTCCATCTTCGCCATCCCAATCCTTACCGCCGCTGCCCCCTTCCATCTTCGTCGTCCCAAACCGCACTACCAGCTTCGCCATCCCAATCCTCACCACCGCTGCCCCCTTCAATCTTCGCCATCACAAACCGCATTGTCGGCGACGAACTCAAGCGAACCCAAAGTGAACCTCAGGTACTTTATCATTCGAAGAACGGACGCCTTTGCCGATCCTCAAAAGAGCTCGCCAAATCTCCTCACGCTAACTCCTCCATCAAACAAATTTCTAGGCATCCTAGACGGCTTTTTCCATCCAACATGCCTTTTTGGGTATGTATCATTTTATTGTAGATGAATTGAGATGGAAACTATTGTATCTTGTTTTCTCATGATCATGGGAAGAAATGCATTTCATTCTTTTCCATTATCAGTATAACCCAAATCTATCCATACAGCAACCAAAGCCTGAACAAAACCCAAAATTTTTATGCAGAATATAGAATATTAACCCAAAACTGTAAAAATAAAATAAAAGGAAGATGATTCTTCAATAGGCAAAATTTTAGCATCACAAAACTTTATTCTTTTACAGTCTCAACTTGATAAGGGGCTTATTCTTTAATTTTGATACTGGTTACAAAAACCGGGATGTACGTATACATGGACCAAACAGAGACATGAGGCTTGCACAGAAATTGAAGAATTAGCCTTACAAAGCATCATCAAGTACCAACAATTGCAAGCATTTCATGATCAATTCACCTTAATGTCAAATTTCCAAGCAGTTCATTATCAACTATCTCACAGTCTAAACTCCAAGCCAAATCTGTAAGTTTTGCACCCTGCACAAGCTCAATACACTTTTGCAGAAAGACTCGGCATGCTCATCAACATAGTAGTTCGACAAAATCGATACCTGTCATTATTTCAACATTTTAAGTTTACTGACAGTGGGAAAAATTAAGTTGATCCCTTTAAAAAAATAAAAATAAAAAACTTTCATTAACTAGATTGAATTAAGGAGTTGTCCAATTATGAGTTTATGAAAGTAATTAGCGAAACTAAAAGATCGATAAAGTACCCGAGGATCGGCGAAGGCGTCCGTTCTTCGATTGATAAAGTACCTGAGGTTCTCAAAGTACCTGAGGATCGGCAAAGGCGTCCGTTATTCGAATGATAAAGTACCTGAGGTTCGCTTTGGGTTCGCTTGAGTTCGTCGCCGACAATGCAGTTTGTGACGGCGAAGATTGAAGGGGGCAGCGGTAGTGAGGATTGGGATGGCGAAGCCGGCATTGCAGTTTAGGACGGCGAAGATGGAAGGGGGCAGCGGCGGTGAGGATTGGTAAGGGGGCATCGGAGTTTTGATTTTGTGGAGTCAATTAGGAAAGGTGAGCTGAGATTTGGGGTTGATTTGCACTTTTACATGTAGGTCCTTCATTTACTATTAGTTTATTCGTTCGAAAATATTTCTATGTTAGCGAATGAGAATATGACACATGGCGACAGCGTAGGAAATTTCCTACGCTGTCAGCTCACCTCCCATTTTCTCTATTTTATATATCATGTCATATATTTATAATATAATTAGCATGTATTAGTTAAGTAATACAAAAATGTTTAAAAATTATCTCAATTGCCTTCAAAGTGAAACAAAATTATTCTAATATGGAGGATGGGGTAAATTTTTACTACTTGGACAAAATTTTTGTATATGAGTGGGGTAATTTTATCCCAAGTGGTGAAATTGTCTCACTAGTGTTCCAAAAAACAAATAACATAAAAAGGTAATATCCTTGTTCCATTGTCCCAATAAATAACACTATGAAATAGAATCCCCAAAATTATCTCTTTATCCCCCAAATGTCCCAATGAATAACCCCCCCTAAGTAACAAATCTTGAATGTGCTGTAGAAAATGTCACAAGAATGTATAATGCAAATGGAAAGGAAGTAAAAAAAAAAAAAAGCTCCAAACAAATCACAGACAATCCACACAAGTGAAAAACAGCTCTATACAAATATTGATTCTCTTAAATATCCGAGTAAATATTTCCTTCTAATTTGTATGTGAAAGTGAAGTTTTATTCAGAAGATTTGTAAGTTTCACATCCTAGTAAATAATTTTTTTCCCGAACTATACATGGACTACTGAAACGTTCATTCTAAATTATACACGGAGACCGAAGTTTTAAATCCCACTGTCAACAGTCAACACACATCAACTTATACACTCAAGGAGTTCTCTAGTGCACCAAAAAACGAACGGAGAGGGTGTAGATGAAGAAATGAAACGATATCTACTTCTATATATACTTAAAAGTAGGATCCAAAGAGTTATTGTTTATGCTACAATAAATAGTAAAATATTTTACGATTTATACTACGTTATTTTGCTGTATCATAAACAGTAAAACAAATCAAATGTATTAAAACTTTGAATTTTTCTTTAAGTATAGAGGAGTACATATGATTTCTAAATCTAACGTATTAAAATTTGGATCGTTATTTAAGTATAGATGAGTAGATATGATTTTTAATTTTAACCATAAAATAATTAAACTAAATATATTAAAACTTAGAAAAAGACATGTTCAAAATGCAGTGCTTAAGAAAACAAGGGGCCGTGCTTTAGACGGGGTGCACACTAGTGACTAGCTATGACCGCATGCCTAGGGCAAAAGAAACCAATGCAAATCCAAACTGGATCGTACTCATGTACAATCCAAGCCCCTAATAGGTGAAAGAAGAAAATAAAAAAGAAAATTTCACCTTCAGTTTAGATTGCAGATAAAATCTTAAGCTTTAATAAATGTCACACTAGGTGAAGCTTTATTCAGATATCTGGATATACGGGCATGTCGAGGAGTCATAAACTGAAGAGTGGTGATAGGGGCACACCACAAACCACACTCTCCTCTCTCATTTGCTACAGTACACGGGGCCCCACATGAGATTTTAAATTTTTAAAATCTCATGTGGGCCCCATGTACTGTAGCAAATGAGAGAGGAGAGTGTGGTTTGGGATGTGCCCCTAGCATTTCTTTAAACTGAAATATACAGCTAGAAAAATGAAACCTCCAAAGATGCATGTCAAGACATTACAACCTCAATTAGTTTCGCGACGGTGACGAGCATGATCCACTGCATAATTTCTACAGAAAACTAGGGTCTTATATACAATAATGAGAAAGCAACGAAAGTCCAAAAAGACATTCTCCTAGTTAAGTTCAGGTGGATTTTAGGAACTAAAACAGCAATAAGAGTAATCTGACAAAACATTCCATTTCTTTATTAAGAAAGTGTCCCATAACTGAATGCCTGCAACATTAACAGAGCATCATAAATACAGTGGAGTTTACAAATACAGAAGACCTTTCAGGGACCCTTTTCCCCCCCTTCCCCTTTCTCAAATTTACCTTATTGTGTTGAAACGGAAATCAATGACAGAATCTACTGCAAGCTGAGGTAAATCCAATTGTCAACGTTAAATGGGGATGCGAGGCTTGAGAAGAGCCACGGCTTCTCTTATTTTCTTTGCCGCCTCTTGTAGTGTAGGTAGAGATGCTGCATATGACATTCTGATACATTTATCATCTCCAAAGGCATCCCCAGGGACGAGAGCTACCTGCAAAGACAAAGCCCAATAAACCGAGTAAGCTTATGTTTTCTATAGCACTCCTTACGAAGAAAGGTAACATTTTGAAGGATTATTTGCAGTCATTGTTTAACGCTCGTAGACTATGGACCACAGCAATTCTCCTGTTCGATTGAATTTCACCCTAAATTTGACTGAATAAAAGGCTGTATACCCTCTTAATTGAGGATGAAAACATAAAGTCATCTGAGGTTCAATGGATGCAAGTGTTAATAAAATAGTTTGGGGTTTTCCAAGATCAGCTTCTTGTATCTTTATTATTTTGAAATTAGTCTCTCAAATCATTGAATTTGCTACTGGGTGCCCCAGTTCTTATATCTTGCTACTGCTACACTCTTGAATGGAGGGATTAATTTGAAACAGCTTTATGAACAGAGGCACCTAATATCAATTTCAATTATTTAAGGGACTAATTTTGAAACAACTTATAATAATTGGGGACTTGTTGCAATTTCACTGATCTGGGGGACAAATTTCAAATTATTAAACATTTAAGGGAATAATATCGAAAAAAAACCCAAATAGTTCAGGCATGTACTAGTGACTACACCATCAGGTATAAAGAGTGTACCTGCGATTAACTTAAAAACAATCAAATATATATATCAAGACATTACCTGTCCCTTATCCAATAGGAATCGGCAAAGGGACTCTGAGTCCTTTATAGTCCCAAATCCTTCTACCTCCGCTCCATAGTAGGAACTGAAATCCATGAAAAGATAAAAGGCACCCTGCAGACATAAAATGATCTAAATTAAACCACTGCAAACTTGTGTAAAATAAAATAAATAAATAAATAAATAAAATATTTTTACCTTGGGTTCTGATATTTTTACGCCCTCCAACTCTCTGAAACTTTTCACGAGGAAATCTCGCCTTTCCTTGAATGCTTTTACCATGGTGGAAACTGCTTCACCGCCGGCATAACCTAGGTTTAGCGCTGCAAGTCCTGCTTTTTGGGAAATGCTACTGGCACCGGAGGTGGACTGCCAATTCAAGTTTTAGCTTGCAGGATTAGTATACAGCAACTAACAAAAATAGGCTTATTTTCGATCTCGTATCCCAAATTTACCTATTATTTCACTCTGATACCCCGAAGTACTTTTCAACACTTTGATATCCCCAAAGTTTCAATTCCATTCACTTTGATACCCCCATCCCAAATTTGTAAGATTTTCTATTAAATATTATTACATTTAGGCCAATTTTACCTAGTTGCTAAGGATCCAATCAACCAAATGTTCCGGTAGTCGTGGACGGGGATACCACATGCTTAACACGAGATATAAATTTAAGAAACATGGAAGAGGTATCAAAGTGAAATGGAATTGAAACTTTGAGGTATCAAAGTGTTACAAAAATACTTTGGTGTATCAAAGTGAAAAAATGAGTAAACTTTAGGTATCAGACCAAGTAATATAATTATTCCTTTTCTGGTATCATCAGCATGATGCCTTGCACATATCCCCTTTTTTGTGTCGAGAAAGAGGCGATGCATTATATGTCAAAGATACTGAAGATGAGTAGCTAAAGCAAGATGCCGATGCAATCATGTGGCTATAATATATGAAATTAACAAATGTGGACAAAAATGTACAGATTTTGATTTGATGCAAAATATAGGTCTATAGAACTGAGAAAGAAGAAGGCATACCTGGCTCTGGATCTTTCCACAAGCTGTTACAAAGTGTTTAGGGCCTGCAAGATATCCAAGTCGCCAACCAGTCATCGCAAATGCCTGCAAAAGTACCACATCCACATTTAGATCTCACCAGTATTGTTAATAATTCGAGGTGCCTTCAAAGATGATTCTTTTAGATGGAAAAAGAGCTGTAATATCAAAAGAGACCATATGGACTGCTAGGTACAACATTATTATTTGATGCAGTGAACTAGTCATAGAATGTTGAGTCCAAGTTGTTCTACATGTTCCCATTCATGTAATCGTGCATTAGATTTTTGTCATATTAGACCTTCAAATCGTTGTTAATTCTAAATTAGATGCTCAAACCTTCATATTTCTAAATTAGACCCCCAAATCTTCCTATTTGTTCGAAACGGAGGTCTTATTTAAAACAATTTAATAGGTTTGAGGGTCTTATTTAAAATGGCATAATAGATTTGGGGGTCTTATTTAAATCAAGTTAATCGATTTAGGGTCTAATATTAACAAAGATTAGGGGGTCTAGTGTAACTAAAACCCTTGTGCATTTTTGCTTATAATCTCTTACCTTAGAAAATCCATTCACAGTCAAGGTTCTTTCCCACATGCCCGGTAATGAAGCAAAGCTTGTGTGTTCTGCTGGAGGATATATAATATGCTCGTAAATCTCGTCTGATAAAACCTGAAATAAGAATAAAAATAAGGTCCAGAATCTTGACAAGAGTGCCAAACTGTGACATACTTACCAGAAGCCTTGGGTGTTTCCGAACTATATCAGCAATCTCCTCGAGCAACTTCTTGGGATAAACAGATCCAGTTGGGTTTGATGGAGAACAAAGAATCAGCAGCCTTGATTTATCATTAAGTCTTGATGCAACAGATCCAGTTGGGTTTGATGGAGAACAAAGAATCAGCAGCCTTGATTTATCATTAAGTCTTGATGCAAAGGACTCCGGTTTTAATAGAAAATTGTCTGATATATCTGTTGGCAGTATTACTGGTGTTGCATCAGCCAACCTAGCCATTTCAGGGTAACTGACCCAATATGGTGCTGGGATTATCACCTGCACAAAAGATGGTGTCAAGGATATATTAACTCATCAATATAGTGAGCATTTCAATGAACAAAAACAAAATGCAAATTTATTATGTATGCTGAAAGATGGAGAAAGTTTCAACATAATGAATGCCAAATAACCTAGGACTGTACGAATGGAGATCTATGAACGACTTGCAACTGTATGAGGTCAATTCAACAACTGTTTTTTTCTTCAGGCCTTGTTGAATGATTAGCATGCAAATTTCTTGGTTTTCTTTTGTTTGAAAATTGTGTGGATTATAATTCAAAAAGTTTGTTTACATGCCATATATTTATCTAGAAAGGCATTAACTCAATCATAACACCTTGACTTTTGTCTAGAAAGTATTTTTATATTGAAAGAGAGATCCTTCGAATTAAAAGATGGAAGGTCAATACTAGCCTTTTTTCATCAATAGGATTGAGCTACTTTATGAATTATAATCCTTGGGATTTTAGTCAAATTTGACAACCAAACAAGTGACTGGGTATATCCAAAACTGCCCTTAAAGCATCATATGCAAGCAGAAAAAGTATACTATTACGTAGTTTAAAACATAGAATTCCGGACAACAGTTGTTTTTCTTTCCGAAAAAGGGGACAATCGTTGATGATTCTTTCTGGCCAATAATTGATATTTTTTTCCGAAAAAGGAGATCAGCTGTCAAAGGTCCTATTTTTATTAATAGCCAAATGGCTAGTATAAGCATGATTACAAGAAATGATTTCCAAAAGAAGTAGCCCCGAAACTCCCGATTAAAATGGGAAAAGTTTTGGCTTATTTAACAATGATCAAATGAATGAATCTAACGAGAGAGCTAAAAGGAGATAGCAGCAAAGAAATGATATATTAGCAACTTAAAATAAACATATTGAAAGAAAATTTAAACAGCTTTCTTCAAAGAGGTAAGCAAAATAGTCAGACTTCACCTCATCTCCAGGTGAACAAACTGCAAGAACAGCTTGCATGATACACTGTTTCGCTCCATTGCTGACAAGAATTTGATCCGGTGCATAAGTCAAACCATTCTCCTCTGGAATCAAAATAAACCAACCAAAATTAGCTCTCAAAACGCCAAAGCCAATAAGTCAAACCATTCTCCTCTGGAATCAAAATAAACCAACCAAAATTAGCTCTCAAAACGCCAAAGCCAACCCATCAGCTAAATTCAGAAACTACTAACCTTGGAGTTTATGACAAATTGCTTTACGGAGCTCCAAAGTTCCAGCATTGGGAGTGTACCTTGTGTGACCTTCACGAATAGCATTTATCCCAGCCTAAACACCAATTTTCCCCAATGACAAATAAGAATGAAACCCGAAAGAAAAGCTCGAATTTTTCCTAAAAATTGTATAAATTTAGTTCTGAAAATAAAGATACACCAAATTTATTCCCTAAAAATAGACGTCAAACCACCATGCCAGCCTTTGAGTTACATGATGCTTTTACCTGCCAACAATGGTTGGTAAGTTTCTCATCTTTAGTTCCATAAATACTCAACTATGAATCCAGTTCTTAGAAAAATTTTATAAAGACCCAATACCAGTGCTAGATTCATGATTTGCTTTGGTTTATAGCATGATACATTGGATGGTACATGGTGTGTTTGTAGGCTTCATTTAGTTGATACGTCAACTGGTACGCACCAAAATTCTAAATATGATTCAACTCCCCTTTGTGATATGAGTTTTTGATTGGGTTATTTCGATTATTATGCATGTAGTACATGCTATTGTACAAGCATACACATTTAAGGAAATGTAATATTAAAATTATGATAATAATAATTTTCATCTTTTGGTATCTATAGAAATCCTTGTTATAGAAAAAATAATCAACTAGTTAATTCAATAATAAAAAACATGATGGACTCTAGTAATACATTGGAATAGCCAATGAATCAGTTAGTCACCACACTGCTTCCTTTATTTGTTTGTTCTCCATTTTTGGTTTTCCAAATCAGGATCGCAGAATAACCAGGTTGCCTGAGCACACTAACCAGGTTGCACGAGCTGGACCAGAGTTACAAGTAGTAGGCGTGAAATAGGTAAAGCACGTACATTTTTGCATATTAGGTAAGCTGTGAATTTCTTTTCCCCCTTTTTAGATTGTTCGTGTGTCACATATGAAGATATATTTCTCAAAAATTGAAACTAAGTTCTGTAGTATCCCCTAAACAAAAGTAACTATTCTATTTTTTTCCTCATGAAAATATTTGTGTATATGGAATTTATAAGAGGTTTTTAGGCAAAATTCACAAATCGTTACCATGAGCTGTCAAGCCATGGTTTAACTTAGCTTCATGGCAGTTACCCGTTGTGAAGTTTGGACGGCACCTACCGATTCAAAAAATCATCTTATCCTTCCTTGATTCTTTGTTGAAGGTTGAGCATATTGTGAGAAGACAGAGTGAGAGCTATGTGATATGAAGTGCCAGACTTGACACGTGCGTGAGATTTGTCTTGTGAACGGGTCGATGCTGTGGCTTAAGCCGTATACATTTTCCGTTGTTGTTTTGGGGCGTGACAAATTCCAAATGTGGAGGCACACAAAATTTATTTACAAAAATAGACTTCTTATCACCATGTTAGCATTTCAGCTACGTGATGCTTTTTTCCCAACTACGTCTAAAAAAGTTTCTCATCTTTGGTTTTGCAAATACTCGACTATGAATTGGATTCTTAGACAAATTTCACACTATCCAGTATCAATGCAATTGGATTCATGATACGCTTTGGTTTATAACATGATACCTTGGATGTTATAATGGGCTGTAGGTCATCTAGTTGGAATGTTAACTGGCAATGTCGCACACACCAGAATTCTAAGTATGATTCATTTTCCCTTGTTACAGGGGTTTTTGATTGGGTACTGCAACTATGAATACATTTAAAAACAAATTGGATTCCAAAGTGTATTATTTTATTTAAAATTTGTATGATCGTCACAGAGCTTCTATGGAAACAAATTTCCTGACAAGTGAGAGTTTTATTCACTGCAAGCCCATGGTTGCCATCAAATATGCTAACCAAGATAATAATAAAAAAGATCAACACCTTACAACTTGAATTATCATCAGCGAAAGAGTTAATGATCAAAATGCTCGAAGAAACAGAGAAGTAACTACCTATCTATTATGCAAAATGTTAGTTTTAAGCACAGTTTCACATGTCAGCTTAATGTAACAGTTGCCTAAGCATGACTTATGTCCATTTCACAAATATATGTAAAAGGCACATGCACACCAAGGTTAGACACTTGAGGCACACACGGACACCAATGTTGGAAGTTTCAATAAGATCCAAATTCCCTTTTCTAATAATGGCACCAACATACTCACACCAAGGTTCAAAATTTCAGAAAGTTCCAAATTTCCTCTTTTTTTTCTGAATCAGCGAACATTTGCATGCATGTACAAGGTTTGGAATTTTGGTACATTTTGGATTCCCTTTTCTAGAAGAACTGCAAGCCCATGTTTTAAATCGGAAGTCTCGGACCGACAATATCAATGACTTCAAAACTTTCAAAAAAATTCCAAAAGATAATTGAAAACTGCCAAAAGATAGCAAAAGAACTAGCAGCCCTTGTTTGATGAAATTTAGGTTAGGATTCAACTGAATACTGTATGGTAATTAATTTATTTAACAACAAATATTCTAATTAATTAATAAAAATAAATTTAATCAATCTAATTATTTTGACAATGAAGGGAAAGATCAAGTCAGATAACAATATGATCTATGTAATTAATTCGTAAATAAGTAAAGTATAGATAAAATGTATTAACTTGTGTATTTGTAAAATTAAAATTTTCAAATTTTATTAGTAGAAGAGGGAATACATTTATGTAGATAAGTCCTAATTATCCAAAATAGATATTTAAAGAGATTGCATATAAAAGTAACCTCCAAACCCCCCTCCTTCCCTCTCTACTGGTACCCACGTTTTGCTTTCCTCTTATGGAACACAATATACTCTAAACATTCTATTAAAATGTCATTTCACCAGAAGTATACATTTCAATGTATGTACAACTGAAACACCAAAATGAATAAATCTCGACAAAGCCTATGACTTCTCAACTAGACACAAGGAATTGGCAGAGGTTCCCATGGGGATTTAAAGACCCGGTCCACTAAGGGTGACATTATCACCCAATTCTTCCTTGATATATACATATATATATACACCATAAACAAGTTTATACGATAGGAAACATCTAAATTGTGTTCGTGCAAGAGAACTGTTAACTGTTATATACGGCGTCTATGTATTCCTCATACTTTCCTTGGAAAGTAAAACCCTCTTAAATTTTATTTCACACCTATGACGTTATTTCGCCACCAAAACTGAGCTCCTTAGCCTAAAAGAACGGAAAAGTGACATATGCAGGATTGTGGTCACAAAAATTTATGTACAATTGCACATCAGACATAATTTTATTTGTATGGTAGTAGTATTTACAAAGGAATCATATGCGAAGAACCTATCTTCTGAGGCTACCTTCACAACTCAAACGTAGAAATAAGATAGCAACGGAAGCACTCCGCTAAATAATCATAAAGAAAGGGAGGTGCTACAGGCACACCACCGTGACACCCTCAGCCACGCTCCCTCTCCTGCTACAGTGCAGGGCCCCACTAAAAATCTCATGTGGGCTCCTCCTCTATTATTTTTCTTTGTATAATAGATAAGTTAACAATGGCCGTACGAATACTTGTACTAATCATAAACAAGCGGCAGTAATTCAACAAACTATTAAATAAATAAATAAATAAATAAAACACCTCAAGTTCGAGGAATTAACCAAAACCCACCTCAGAAATGGAACCGGGGGTATTGAAGTCGGGCTCCCCAGCGGCCAATCCGATAACAGGAACCCCAGCCTGAACAAGCGCGGTAGCCTGATCGGTGATCGCCATGGTCTTCGAGGGTTTGAGAGAGCTAACCCTAGGGCTCACTGACGGATCCTCCATCTTAACCTCGGATCTAATCACAGCCCTCGACGCCAAAGCTCTCCTCTTTGGGAATGAGACGGATCTGGGGGTTAAAAGGGTTGAGGATGACCGAGAGAGGGATCGAAGAGGGGTCGCGGACGAGGATTGAGAAGAGAGAGAGAGGGAGGATTCCATCGAAGAATCGAAGAAGATGGATTTCGAGGATGGGACTCATCTCTCTCTCTCTCTTTACTTACTTATTTATTTAAAGGAGGGATTTTTTTTTTTTTTTTTTTTAAAACCTACCAATCCTACCAAACCCTTTTGCTCACCAACCCCCAAACACTTTGGTTTGAACACTTTCTTTATTATTTTCATTTTATTTTTTGACCAGAAAAAGGGAAGAAAATGTGGAGACTACATCGAAGAAGCCGCCATTAGGAAACCAACCTCTGTGTTTTAATACTCAAAATATCATAAACTGAAGCTTAGTCTAGTTTTAGGACAAATTTTCAAAACCGACCCCTTTGGGTTTTTAATTGCAAAAAACGAACCATTTCAATCTTATTTATAAAAACCGACTCAGTTGGTTGAAACTGGGTCGGTTTTTGAATTTTTTTTCCCAAACTTTTGTTATGAGAAAAACTTCACGGGAGTTCAACTCCCGTGAAGTTTCCCAAAAAAAATAAAAAAACCGACCTGTTTTCAGCCCCTGGCTGAAAACAGGTCGGTTTTTGTAAATATTTTCAAAACCGGTCGGTTTTTGCAATTAAAAACCCAAAGGGGTCGGTTTTGAAAATTTGTCCTCTAGTTTTAATACTCTCATAGCTGAGGAGTTTTGTTGGAAGAAAAGAAAAGAAAGATGGGGAATCTTAGTTATTTTCTTGAAATAATATGAGACTATTTTCAGGGTCAAAACTGTATTTCCGTGGGTTTCGAAGGGTGTCCTATAAAATGATATTAGTGTGCACCTCGTGCAAAGCACGACCTTTATTTTTTATTTCCTCTACAGTAATTATGTATTTAAATACAGCTTTTGTAAGTGATACAATAATATTTTTTAAATGTTACAGTATCCCGCCCTAAGCTACAGTGATAATGCTACAGTGATGTTTTGAAACACTACAGATCCCGTCTGTGCTATAATTTTTTTATTGTAGCATGAATAGTGAATATTGGACCCTCCTGTCTGCGATATAGTAATAATGCTACAGCAATTAGCTGTAGCATTACTGTAGCATGAATAGTGATCTTGGATCCTCCCATTATTATAGAGGAATAGATGTGTTTTGTTTGTTTGTTTGTTTTGGCATTGAAGCTTGAAGAGGAATTGCCTATTACAACATTCGTTTGTGGGCTGACAATCGAAAAATAGGAAACGAGAATGATGGAAGTCAAATAATAGTTTTGCATCCAATTATCTAATTGGCAAAATAATAGCTTTCCACCCAATTCCGGCCTAAAAGCTTGGAATCCGGTTTCTTTAAAATGATGATAAATGTGACATATCAAGAAACCCAAGGCCTCCTTTCCAAACGAAACCAAACTAAGGAATATGAAACAAGTTTGGGAGAATTGAGGGTTTTCTGCATATATTTGGGGAGTTTTCTGAATTTTTTAGGGCTTTCAGCTCGAAACAAACAGTCCCTTAGAAGAGAAAGGGGTAAAACTCAGTGGCTTGATTGTCAAGAGAAGAATGCAAAGGACTCTTTGAAGAGATTGGTAAAAGTTAGGAACTTTATTGTTAAGAACATGTTCGGTTGGTTTTCCCACAATTATGGGAAATATATTTTCAACAGAAAAAACTCTTTTTTATGAGTTTCCTAAGATTTCCTAGAAAAGTTAGTCTCATGTTTGACTCGCTCATAAAATAAGGGTGGAAGTGAGTTTCCAAGTGAATCTATTGCTTGTTTCACAAAATTAGAGTAGGGGACCATGTAAAAAATATAAGTTTTTGACTTTTATGTTGTTTGGATGGAAAAACCCAACATAAGAAAAAATGAATCAACACACCATGATGAAGTTACCATTCATATATGACAAAGGGATTCAGGTCCTCTTTAATTAAGTAGTAATTAGAGAGTCTCCAATTCTTCTAATCATTACCATATATTCTAAACTCAGTGGACAAAATTAGGCCATAAGATGAAAGCACAATTATCTTGAAAATTAATATTTTTTGAAAAACCACTATTCTTTAAAAACCACTATCACAATAGAGGAGTCCTACATGACATAATCTCGTCCGTTGAATTTACAATGTACTGCAATGATTGAAGAAAATTGGAGACTCTTTAATTACCACCTATAATTGGAGAGGACTAAATCAAAGACAAAGTGTTATGTCTCTCTAAAATAAGGGTAAACATACCAATGAAGCATTTAATAATTAACATTCAAATCTTTATGTGTTATGAAACAGTCCCCAAATCTTTATAATTTGAAATTAGCTGGGGACCTTGAAACATTTAGGGGACTAATATGGAAATAATGGAGCGTTAAGTCAGTAACCATAAAGACTTGTCATTTGTTTCAAAAATAATAATAATAATAATAAAATTGTTGTAATCTTATTGTTATATCTACATACATCATATATATCAAAAGTAAGAATCAAACATGAAATATAAATGTAAATAGACAAGAGAAGAGATATGGAGAAAAGTGATTTTTATTTTATTCATCTTCCTCATTCCTCTATACATTTTGTAGTCCATGACATACATTATATAGATGGATAATAAGAAGACTAAAGGAGATGGGCTAATGAAGAGTCACCTAATTAATTATTCATATTCAAGTAATGTTCACATTCATCTTATCTTCTAGATTTCAACACTCCCCTTTGGACATTACTACGTGATGTCAACGCCTCGTTAAAAACCTCGCTAGAAAAACCCAATGGGAGAAAAACTAGTCGAGGAAAAGAGTACACGACATAAGTAGATTCTTGTGTTGTATTGGTTGCCTCATTAAAAATATTTAGCTAAGAAAACTCTGTGGGACAAAACTTAGCAAAGGGAAAAAGAGTACAACTATAGACCTTCAAGACCCAATCTTCGGGATTGTCTTGAAAATTCGCTCCCCCTGATGAAGACAATCTTCTGAGTGTATGCTAAGAAAAACCTAGTAAGACAAAACTTAGCAAAAGGAAAAAATATGACGATAGACCTTCAGGGCCTAATATTCAGGATTGTTCTTTAAGAATTTGCTCCCCCTGAAGACGATAGTCTTCCAAGTCTGCACATACCAATATTGTGAACATATTTCTCAAAAGTTGATGTAGGCAGAGATTTGATAAACAAATTTGCAAGATTGTCACTTGAGCGAACCTTTTCGATGGTGATTTCGCCATTCTTTTGGAGCTCATGTTGATAAAAGAATTTTGGCGTAATATGTTTTATCATGGTTCCTTTTACATATCTACTGCTCATTTGTGCAATACAAGCTGCATTGTCCTCATAAAGGATAGTGGGGGTAATATCGTCTTTCGCTAGACCACACGAGCCACAAATGTGTCGTATCAACGATCTCAACCATACACATTCTCGTGAGGCCTTATATAAAGCGATAATCTCTGAGTGGTTAGAAGAAGTAGTCACCATGGTCTGCTTAACATACCTTCAAGAAATGACAGTACCACCACAGAGAAGAACATAACCAGTCTGGGATCTGGCGTTATGGGGATCAGACATGTAGCCAGTGTCCTAATAGCCCACTAATGTCATATCTTGGTTTTTTTTATAGAATAGTCCAAGATCTTTTGTACCTTGAAGATAGCGAATGATATGTTTAACGCCATTCCAATGCCTCCTTGTAGGAGAATCACTATACCTTGCTAGCAAGTTCA
This sequence comes from Asparagus officinalis, assembly GCF_001876935.1. NCBI lineage: Eukaryota > Viridiplantae > Streptophyta > Magnoliopsida > Asparagales > Asparagaceae > Asparagus > Asparagus officinalis. The sequence goes on from NC_033797.1 coordinate 138,422,764, forward strand.
CTGCAAATGCAATATCACGCTTGGTGTAATTTTCGAGATAGAGAAGTGCTCCAATGGCGCTCAGATAGGGAACTTCTGGCCCTAACACTTCTTCATTATCTTCTTTGGGTCTAAATGGGTCTTTATCCACTTCGAGTGACCAGACGACTATTGGTGTGCTAAGTGGATGAGATTTATCCATATAAAATCTTTCCAAAACCTTTTACACGTAGGTTGACTGGTGTAGGAAAATTCCTTCTCGGAAATGCTCGATCTGCAAGCTGAGACAAAACTTGGTTTTTCCCAAGTCTTTCATTTCAAACTCTGTCTTTAGGTATGAGATAGCTTCTGTAAGCTCCTTGTGCGTTCTAATAACATTTATATCATCAACATAGACTGAGATGATACAGAAGCCATTTTCGGATTTCTTTATAAACACACAAGGACAGACATTATTATTTGCATATCTCCTCTTCAGGAGGAACTCACTCAGTCGGTTATACCATATTCTACCCGACTGTTTCAAGTCGTATAACGACCTTTGCAATTTAATGTTATACATGTTGCGATTCTCGTTTTCTCTCAATTCAGTAATCTTAAGTCCATCAGGGACTTTCATGTTAGACCCTAGAGGGGGGGTGATTAGGGTCTTATGCTAATCTAATTCCAATTAAAAGCTAATTAAAATTATATAGATCAATATGTTCTTGCAGGAGATAGATATGAACAATAAGAACAATAAGAATATGCACAAATAAATTATGAGACAAGCAAAACACAAACACATGATATGTTTACGAGGTTCGGTCCCCACGACCTACGTCCCCGCTCCTCACCTCGAGGAGATATCCACTATCACAATCCGGTTTGGAAGCCGGAACTTCTACACACTCGGTTTACAAGTTCACCGAAAACTCTCACATTACACAAACCTCTCCCTAGGTTCATCAATTGACGCCACTCCTATTGGATTTGACCCCGTCTCTCTCTCCTCACACTTCTCTCGATGTACAAGTGTATTACAAGTGATTCTCACAAATAAAGGTTAAATACAATGATTTGTTCTCAATTAACAAGTGAGAACACAATGAAGCTCACACTCACTAAATCACACCCCACAACCCACAATATATAATATTGAAATATCAAGCTCAATAAGTGTGTGTGATAATAGTGAATAAAACTCAATAAATAACTTATCAACAAGTGTGTGTTAATAGTGAATGAAACTCAATAAATATAATTCAATGAATATAGCTTAATCAAATGAAAGTGAAATAATAAGCTATATATAAGGAAGAGTTTAGAAAAACTTCTCAATGAACAAGAAGAGCTGATGATTCCAATAGGGTTTGAAAGCCTCTTCTTGTTGTAGAAAAACTTCTCTTGAAAACAGATTGATGAAACAACTCTTAAACAGCTCTTAAACGCGATTAATAACTTGTTAAACAACAAACTTGGATTTCTTGGATATAGAGAAGAAGAGCAGCAATGGAGCTATATGGAAAGAGTTTAGAAAAACTTCTCAATGAACAAGAGGAGCTGAAGAATATGATCCCAATGGAATATGAGAGCCTCTTCTTGTTGTAGAAAACTTTCTCTTGAAAACAGATTAACGAAACACTTCTTAAACAGCTCTTAAACGTGATTAATATCTTGCTAAACAGTAAACTTGGATTTCTTGATTGATGGAGCGGAAAGCACAAACAACTCAAAGAAACAGGGTTTAGAGCTGGCGGTCGACCGACGGAATTTTTGGTCGACCGGAAATTCTCTCGGTCGACCGGTGCGGTCGACCGGAAGGCTCTCTGGAACTATGCTATGAAAAAGAACAACTGTCGGTCGACCGTACCGGTCGACCGAAATCTGATATATGCAAAATTGACAGGTTTTGGGCAGTTTTGAAAATTCGTTAAAAAAATATCAATTCATATCCAAAAATAGTGAAACTTTGGGGAAAGTTTATAAATGATGAATTTCGTTTGTGAAAACTACCTGTTTTTGAAGAATGCTTAGAAAACCTGTAATTTTTATGAAAGTGAACTTTGATATAGGACTTGTAAATATTCATATATATATTGTGCATATAATATATGTATATAGTGAAGTATGGAAGAGATGTAAACAAGAGATAAAGATATTTTAACAATGTTTTAAGAAAAATCATCTATATGATATAAAACGTCAAAAATCGTGTTAAGTGTATATATATTGAGCTTAGATATCATCATACAATATATGTAAGTAAACTAAACAAATACCTAGGTAAATCCACGCAGATGAACTTGAATCTTTAACACTTTATTAACGCGTGTTGAAATACCTGAAAAGAGAACATACCCCCTGCTTATAAGCATAGATAAAAAATAAAGAGATTTATGTCAAAAACTCCCCCTGTCAAATAGACTAGATGACATCAATAGAGCATATATACAGGAGCTAAACCGACAACTATCCATCAAACTTATGCATAATAAAAGATATGCAAGAAACAAAACATGGTTATTGTCTTAACCATGCATTGATCATGAAATGATAAACTATCATAAGCAATTTACAAAACATCATTTAGGCATCATAGATGTGCATGAAAATACAAAACTTAAACATCATATAGGCAACTTATGATAGGCATATCTGATACCAAGCAACTATTTGCTACACACCAAAACATGAAAGTTATTTTATATACTATTTGCTGCACACCAAAACATGAGTGTTGTTTCAACAATGCAGTGATTCATAAAAGAAATAAACTGAACATAATGAATCACAAATAACATCATATAGACATTAAAGGCAGCATATTTATGCATACATATAGGTTTGTCCACGAAATAGTAAGTCATACATAAAACGTCACACAAAACCATACATAGTTGTTCCACAAAGCACCAAAGCATCATAGAGTTATACACTCAAATAAAAACAGAGTTATCAAGTTTTTACAACATCACCATCTCCACTACCATCACCATCTGAGCCACCAGCAGAATCCTCACTAGAATCAGACTCAGACTTTGAAGGGATCCCGAGAGACTGACGCTGGTATGAAAGAATAGTTCTAACATCCTTTTGAATAGATGAGACTCGAGTCTCAAGGCGATCAAGACGGTCACAAATCTCAGAAGTGGACACCATCACCATCTGAGCCATCAGCAGAATCCTCACCAGAATCAGACTCAGAATTAGAAGGGATCCCGAGAGACTGACGCTGGTATGAAAGAATAGTTCTAACATCCTTTTGAATAGATGAGACTCGAGTCTCAAGGCGATCAAGACGGTCACAAATCTCAGAAGTGGAAGAAGTGGAAGAAGTGGAAGAGGTCGAGGCTCTAGAACGGGAGTGAGAAGATGGTGTGGAGTCAAGAGATATTTGCATTCTGGAAAGGGAAACTTTATCAAAGAAATCTCTTGTGGATTCAACCTTAGGTTCATTAGTGAGGTCAACATTGAAATGTTGAAAGATGAGAGTGAAAAAGGAACCAAACGGTAGAAACTTGGTATGTTTTGATGCTATGTTATTGATAAAGCTTGGTATGTTTAGATCCCATGTTTTTGACAAAGATAGTAGCCCAATCAACTTTGATTTTAGCAAAAATGGCATAAACAACATTTATCTTGTCAGAGGCAAAGTGATCAAAACTACCAGTCTTAGGGATCAAATTTTGAGCAACAATTCTGGCATAGGATATGAGCATCCAGGTGAAAACATTTGATGATTGACTGAAGGATCACTAAGCTCAATAGACCTAAGTTCAACGTCACTTGTTGGGATTTGAAGAATCCCCGCAAGTTCGTTGGCAGTAAAAGCTATTGCCACATTTTTAACAGAGGAGGAAATGGTTAAGCTACCATCAGCAGAGGATGATGTGGACATGTTAGCATAAAACAGATAAACTAAGAAAGGATAATAAGGAACTTTAAGACTTTCATCAAACAATTTATCCAACCCAACATTATGAAGAATAGATTGAGTTTTATAGATGACCAGTTCAGGATACTTGATATACCTAGTTGGGAGAATCTTCAGTTTACACAGTTCCCTATATTTCCTAACAAGAGGTTTAAACAACAGATAATCCTCATAATGTGAGGCTTTTACAGATGAGGAACTAGATTCGGGTTTAGACCTCTTTTTAGGGGGCTTGGGAGGCATGATAAGTTAGGGCTTAGATAAGATAGAGGAAATTTATCAATATCCTGTAAATACAAACAGAAAATTAACAAATTTCCCTAAAATATAAACCCTAGGAAGAAGAGCAAGTACTAGAGCAATGAAATGGAATTAAATGGATAAGTGGGAGATCATTACCTAGCAAACACTTGGTAGAGATCGACTGATGCCAAAACCAAGAACGGGCGACCGAAAACTGAAACCCTAGATGCGATTTCAGAATTGGAGGAAGAAGAATGATCGGGTGTTTTGAGAGGGGAACCAGCGGTGGAGATTGAGTGGATGGTAGATCAAGGGTAATGAAGAGTTCGGGTCTAAACAAATATCCAAAATAAAACCGAAACCTATAATCGAAAAAAGCTCGCTGCAGTAGAAATTCAATTTCGGTCGACCGATATGGTCGACCGGAATGCTTACAGATAACCGTCGGTCGACCGGGTCGGTCGACCGAAAGAGGATAAAATTGCAGATAAACATAAAAGATGGTTTTTGAAATATTTTTCACTATAAACCCTTCTGGAAATATGTTTTACAATCTAAAAAGTTTTTATAAGATATAAAAGTAATTTTATCTATTAGAAAACATATAAATAATTTATTTTGACATAAGGAATGTAATTTGTCATTCAAAGCCAAAAAGAAATTTTTCAAAGACAAAACAAAACAAAAACAAATCATTTAAAAAAAATACTATATAAGTCTTTTTGGTACCCAAATCATTTTGGTACCACTAGAACTTGGGACATGACCCCTATCATTTAAATCCAATGCCCTAGGGTTATGAACCCGTTTGGGCGTATTTTGTGCACCGATACGATCAAAGCAAAAATTGTAAACGTGACCCATACGATTGCAATTTGTGCAATGTAGAGGTTTAAATGGTTTACGTTGACCGAAATAAAATGCACGTGGTTCATTTGCAAAAATAGATTTTCCTTTGTAATTATTTTGCAAACGAGAATTTCTTTTCAAATCGAAACAAAACATGGCCAAATGACCAACACGACCACAATAATCACATTTGTACATATAAGCATGTTTATGATTTACACTATATGTGTGTACATGAGTATGTGATGATGAAGCTTGATGGTATGCACAATCATGTGTAGGCTTGTCAATTTTTGGTGCATTATGACAAAATTGAGCTAAATGGCCTTTAAGACCGCAAGTAGAACATTTGTGAATTTTGTCATACATATGTGCATAGTGAATAGGTTTCTTAGAAGAATTAACATTGAACTTTGCACATAAGTCCATAAGCTTTTTATTATTAGCAATACAAGTATTTAGTGTTGAATCTAAGGTAGATATTCTTTTTCTCATTTGATTCAACTCATCATTGTGCATACAAGCATTGCTATTAGAAGTAGGATAAACAAGATTACTCATCATGGATTTCAACTTATCTACTTCTAACATCGCATCACGCTTTTCATGAAGCAAACTAGCATTTTCAATTTTCAAATTTTTATTGCATTCTTTAAGAATTTTATTTTCATTTGCAATAAAATTGAATTTAGTAGCTATTGTTTCATGAATAGATTTTATATTAACATACTTACTTTTTACATCAATATAGCTATTGTGTAATTTTTCAAACTCAAGAGCAAGTTCACCAAAAATAATAATATCATCGTTATCGCATACCTCACTAGGGTTATTACCTAGTGGTATTATACATGGGGATGAGGCTTCTTTAGAGCTCAAAGCGGGATTTTCCAACGCTTCTTGAATAGCCTCCAATTTTCCTTCATGTGCTTCAATAATCAAAAGTAATAATATCATCGTTATCGCATACCTCACTAGGGTTATTACCTAGTGGTATTGTACATGGGGATGAGGCTTCCTTAGAGCTCAAAGCGGGATTTTCCAACGCTTCTTGAATAGCCTCCAATTTTCCTTCATGTGCTTCAATAAGTTTCCATAAAGCATAAGCACTATCAAAATTAGCAAGTTTTTTGAATCTAATGCGCCATTGAGCATAGGGAAAAATATCCAAACGAGGAGCAATATTAATAGCATATCCTAAGCAAGATGAATCATTCATATCCATAGAGATGAAATGCAAGAGGCACAATAATCAAAATTAGATTAGCACTAATAAGATAACTTGGATCTTTAACTCAAGGCGGTTAGTCCTTAAATCAAAGAGCACCAAGCTCTGATACCAATTGTTAGACCCTAGAGGGGGGGTGATTAGGGTCTTATGCTAATCTAATTCCAATTAAAAGCTAATTAAAATTATATAGATCAATATGTTCTTGCAAGAGATAGATATGAACAATAAGAACAATAAGAATATGCACAAATAAAATATGAGACAAGCAAAACACAAACACACGATATGTTTACGAGGTTCGGTCCCCACGACCTACGTCCCCGCTCCTCACCTCGAGGAGATATCCACTATCACAATCCGGTTTGGAAGCCGGAACTTCTACACACTCGGTTTACAAGTTCACCGAAAACTCTCACACTACACAATCACTCAACAATCACACTTTACACACTAAGTGTAGGAATCTAGCCCGTGTCCTCCTCCTCAAGTGCTCGATTACAACCTCTCCCTAGGTTCGTCAATCGACGCCACTCCTATTGGATTTGACCCCGTCTCTCTCTCCTCACACTTCTCTCGGTGTACAAGTGTATTACAAGTGATTCTCACAAATAAAAGTTAAATACAATGATTTGTTCTCAATTAACAAGTGAGAACACAATGAAGCTCACACTCACTAAATCCCACACCACAACCCACAATATAATATGAGAATATAAAGCTCAATAAGTGTGTGTGATAATAGTGAATAAAACTCAATAAATAACTTAATGAATATAGCTAATCAAATGAAAGTGAAATAGTAAGCTATATGGAAAGAGTTTAGAAAAACTTCTCAATAAACAAGAGGAGCTGAAGAATATGATCCCAATGGAATATGAGAGCCTCTTCTTGTTGTAGAAAACTTTCTCTTGAAAACAGATTAACGAAACACTTCTTAAACAGCTCTTAAACGTGATTAATATCTTGCTAAACAGTAAACTTGGATTTCTTGATTGATGGAGAAGAAGAGCAGCAATGGGGTATATATAGCACCCCATTGCAACAGCTAAAAATAAGAAAAAGACCAAAAAGCCCATTTTGAAAAACTAGCCGTTAGGCTCATTTGTCAATGCGTCGGTCGACCGGTACGGTCGACCGATTAGTTCAAAAACCCAGAGGAAACATGTTTTGAAGCAGGCGGTCGACCGACGTGAATTTCGGTCGACCGAATGGATATTTCGGTCGACCGACGGAAATTCCGGTCGACCGGAAAATACTCAAAGAAATTCTCAGAAAACAGACTACCGTCGGTCGACCGTATCGGTCGACCGAAATCTGATATGTGAAAAATGACAGGTTTTGGGTCAGTTTTGAGAATTCGTTAAAAATATCAATTCATATCCAAAAATAGTGAAACTTTGGGGAAAGTTTATAAATGATGAAATGAACATGTTTGAAAAGGAATTTTTGGAAAAACGAATTTCGTTTGTGAAAACTACCTATTTTTGAAAAATGATTAGAAAACCTGTATTTTTATGAAAGTGAAAGTTTGATATAGGACTTGTAAATATTCATATATATATTGTGCATATATAATATGTATATAATAAAGTATGAGAGAGCTGTAAGTAAGAGATAAAGATATTTTAACAACGTTTAAAGAAAAATCATCTATATGATAGAAAACGTCAAAAATCGTGTTAAGTGTATATATATTGAGCTTAGATATAATCATACTATATATGTAAGTAAACTAAACATATACCTAGGTAAATCCACGCAGATGAACTTGAATCTTTAACACTTTATTAACGCGTGTTGAAATACCTGAAAAGAGAGCATAAACACAAAACACTAGAAAACTTATTAGTAATAAATTGTTTGTCAAATCATCATAAAAACTATAGGATCAACATTTCATATAAAAATATTAGTGTCTAATGACTCATATAAAAATATGGTCATGACGTACATATACTGCATATATGAATTCATAGTTTCTGCCATAAGTATTAACTTGCAGAACATATTACAATCACTAATAGGAGAATATTTTACATCTAAATCGATGCCGGGTCTCTGTGTGAACCCATTAAGCTATGAATCTTGCTTTATATCTCACCACCTTACAATTCTCATTTATTTTTCTTACGAAGACTCATTTATATCCTGCAGGGATATATGAACTACAGGTTCAAAATACTTTAGCGAGTTCAGCTCAGCCTCAATTGCCACTTTTCCATCTCACCTAGTCTGAGTGCTTCAAGCACTCTGCTACCGACTTAGGTTCTTGATCCAGATTATTTTCAGAGATAGTAAGAGCATCTGTAGAGGCAACTATGTTATCGACAACTTTTATATTTCTATTATATATTTTTTCTTTTTTCACAAATTCGTGGCCACTTTAATTCTTATTTTATGTCAACCAAATCCTCGTCATTTCCCTTAACAATTGGATTTGGTCGTTCCGCATCTCCAGTATTGTGATTATCAAGCGCGTGCAACTTTACTGGAGATTCCATCTTCAGGATGAACCTCTTCTACAGGTTATGGGAGTGATTGTCTTTCTATATAGAATTTAGTTTGCCGCGAACTTTTATCTTTTACACTAACATTTTTCATATGCTTCTGGCACAGTATGCTTCTGGCGTACCAAATCATCAATGATATACTCAACATGAATATGGGGCTTAGTCACTCTTTTCTTAGCAGATTATCATGTGAACTTCTGGTTCAATTTGACTAGTACGTGGATATAAATATTGAAGATCTTTTTCATCAATGGAATTTCTTGATATTATTTTGTATTTTTTGGGCACTAATCTCCCCCTAATGTCGATAATTGATCTTCAATAAAAAATACAGTCAACGTACCAAATTGTAAATTGATCCCCTTACATGGGCCATATGTACTAAATTATTGACGGTGTTTCTTAAATAATGTATGTACCTTCACCGAAGTCCCATAGAGGTACGCTATGGTGGTGATATAAAAACATGGACTGCAAATAAAAAATACGTAGATGGGAAATGTTTTGCTTTTTCACCATGTATTAGATAAAGGGGGGGGGGGGGGGATATGCAGTTGGTCGGATTTGGTTTGAATGCCCCATTTAATTTAAGAAAATCTGACAAATCATATTTTGCCCAAGATGACCCAATAGCTCATGCCAGAATTTAAAAGAATGTGGGTCCCTAAATCTCAAAAATCATCACAACATGGTGTATTTTAGGTTAGACAAATTCTAAAGTGTATAAATAAAAACCACATAGGTTCACAAGAGTTTAAAGCAAACTCAAGTTAAATCAAAATTGTCTGACAGATGCATATAATCAAAATATAGAAAAACCAAATAGTTTACCTTGATCATCTCGATAAGATCCACTTTAATGTCCACTACCTCCCTCTCGTCCAAGCTTATGAATATTAGTTTGAATTATGACATATGCTTCAGGCACTACGTGTGAACCAATTAAACTTGCATTATGGTTTCTCACAATAGCTGGTTGTGTTTTTAACAACTACTAATGCAAAGATTAGTTCATAATGCTTAATATAATTTTTAGTTGTACTATTGTAAGAGTACAAGGTTATTTGTTGAATTGTATTCAGTAGAGGGTTTAAAATCTAAAAATGGCGAGAGGATAAGATTTCCTACTATTTTCATAGTCTCCCCCTTGTCCACGCGTATAAGTAATTTTCTGAATTGTAGCATGTGCTCCAAACACAACTCGTAAGCCAACTAGTCTAACATTATGATTTCTCATCAACAATTTGTTGTGATTCTCTACAGCTCCAAATGTAGATATCAAAGCAGAATGCTTGGCATAATTTTTGGCCATGTACTGTTACTGGAGTACAATACTACTTGCATGGAATGGAAAAAAAATCTTTTCGATCAATTCTGCGAGCTTCACCCATTAGACAATATGGCACATGATTGAATCATATTTAGTCATGTATTTGAAATCCAAAAAATTCTGATTCAGTCTGCCAGTTGCGTTTGAGGGAAGATTATTGGCTTCCATAGATCAAAGCAATCCTTCAGGGATTGCCTAGAAAAGTAAATACTTTTTTAGTGAGGCATTAATTTTTCACGTCTTAATTGATAGAGAGAAAATTTAAAGTGTTTGCCTTCTGGACAAAGATACTTAAAGAATCAAGAGATATAATCGTGCAAAAATCACAAGGATGTTAGTAAAATGAACGTTCGAGGCTAAAGACCAGTAATAATTACTATCATATATCACAATGCACTAATCATGGGGACGAAAGATTAGTGCATGAGAAATTAGAAATATTCACATTTTAATAAGATCACATATAATCACCAAAATCATCAAGCTCCTTTTTCTAAAGATCTTCATAAATGTTATCTTTCAAATGTTTGCTTCTGGCAAACTAGTCTAGTATTAAAATTCACACAAAATTTTTTAATGCTCGGACGATCAATGACCATCACAAACTCAAGCAAGTAGAAATTAAACAAAAGCATAAGCATTTTGTGCTATCCTTTCTTCTAATCTCAAGGTTGCCAGATTCCAAACACCACCAAGGCAATTCTGGATAGAAACTAATATTGCATAATTTAAGTGGAGAAGGAGAATCAGTGCAATTAGCAATAAAAAAATGGACCATTTATGGACGCCACCATGAGCTTTAAAACCCACAACTTAATTTCAAGTTTTCATGAGGCTTAGATTTTACTTCAAGCAAGCAAATAGAGTATTTAAAACAAAAGCATCAAATTGATATATTATGACAATTTTTATGATTGATGCTTTGTCTATTCATACTCTAGACTAGATAGCTGGTATGTTTTAATTTTCCATTTTTTTTACAAGTAAACAAGGTATTTCGGCAGATTGTAATGTGACAACAATTGATAGAATAAACAAGTTCCAGGAAAGCAATTTTGGTGGCATGTGATTCGAGTGATAGATACATTTTGCCTAAAAATGAATGTAATGTTTTACAGAACCTCTGACATGATGTCAAAAGTTTTATATACAAAGTCATGTATTCATTGATTATAGGAATCCGTGATTTGATCTTTCATATGGGTTTGATTTCATACATAAAAATAAGGTCATCATGTATGTAAAGGAATACATAGATTCAAAAATTCATTTAGACATAACAGATAGTAGTACATTTGTTATTATTTTCAGAATAAAATATCATAAACTTCTCCCAGAAGACAAAACATATATCAGAAAACAAATTAAAATAAACATCTATATTTACAGAGTTATATGCTACTATCTAAGGTAACTCTACGTTTTTAGCCATGTATATGTAGCCTATGTTACAGAGTTCAAAGAAAACCATTTGGATCATCCTTATAAGAGGTTCGATCATTAACAGAAATGGAGTTCCAACCAGGTGTTCATATGTAGGAGCAAATTGCATTATAATATAACGTAAACCACAAAATTAATTTACATGAACTTTTGTTCATTAGATGAGATAATACATTAGAAAAAGCTCTAACAAAGCCAACTAAAGATCAGATAATAGATAGTAGAATAAACTACTCAGTAAGAACAAGACATAAGATTTGCAGATAAAAAAAATATCTTTTTCAGAGGGTTGCAATTATTAAAATATACCATAACGTATTTGTCCCTCACATTTAATGGAAGAAAAGTATGATGGTGAAAAAGACAGAGCTTAGAAAATAAATAGGAAAAAAATCACCGAATATCTATTTTATTTTTTAAAAGGAATACTAAAGTAATCATTCTGATAAGAATAAAAGCAAAATAAGAAAGTATCATGTGGAAATTGTTACCTCGTAAGAGGTGTACACTGAAATATCTCTTACCACCAACGGACGATTATGAACCGTCTAGCTAGAACTTTCGTGCTGATAACGTGTTGTAATCTTGTTTTTATATCTACATACATCATATATATCAAAAGTAAGAATCAAACATGAAATGTAAATGTAAATAGACAAGAGAAGAGATAGGGAGAAAATTGATTCTCATTTCATTCATCTTCCGCATTCCTCTATACATTTTGTAGTCAATGACATACATTATATAGATGGATAATAAGAAGACTAAAGGACATAGGCTAATGAAGAGTCACCTAATTAATTGTCCATGTTCAAGTAATGTCCACATTCATCTTATCTTCTAGATTTCAACAAAAACCACAAGAAAACGCATTCTACTGCTATTTTTTAAGCACAAATATTGAATTTCTATCTGAGTTCTCTTTCTATCAAAACCACTAGCATACAGGAGGTGGTTCTACATCCTTCAATGGAATAAATAAGAGGGAAAATTTGAAATTTCAGTCGCCAGTGTGAACCTTAGAACACTCATCGCATATGGATGGTTCTGCTAGGATGCGTAGTTTTTCCATCTCATTTCTAAGTATTTTACTTGGAAATGAGGGTTTCCTATTTTGTTTATGTGGAGAGGCTTTTTTACTCCTCATTCCCCGAAAACAATATGCGAACCAAACACAAGAAACGGAAAATGTTAGGTCTTTTTTGGTGCTACAAAGCATGTTATATCAAGGAAAACATTTTTCAAATATTTTCCACGCAACAAACCCTAAAAGAATATAGGAACGGGCGTGGGGGCCCAGGGAGCAAGTAACTAAAGGCCTCTTCAGACTATGCTCTCATAAATGTTATTATCATTGTTGTTAAGAGAACAACAACTATAAGTTGAATGTGTTTGACTTTATTATCATTGTTTTAAGGAAAAATTTTACACTCCCTTATCTTTAAATTTTGAAAATATTATCCTCGAGTGAAATTATGTACTCTGACGAATGGTAAAACTGATTTCAATTTTCTTTGAATACCTACTTATATTTATTTATTTATTTAAAGGAGGGATTTTTCTTTGAATTACCTACCAATCCTACCAAACCCTTTTGCTCACCAACCCCCAAACACTTTGGTTTGAATACTTTCTTCATTATTTTTATTTTATTTTTTGACCAGAAAAAAAGGAAGAAAATGTGGAGACTATATATCTTTTGGTAATATCATGGTGGGTGAAGAAGCCGCCATTAGGAAACCAACCTCTTTGTAGCGAAGGAAGGGAAATTTATTTGGGATCTAATAATCAAAATATCATAAACTGAAGCTTAGTCTAGTTTTAATACTCTCATGGCTTAGGAGTTTTGTTGTCAGAAAAGAAAAGAAAGGAAAGATGGGGAATCTTAGTTATTTTCTTGAAATAACATGAGACTATTTTCAGGGTCAAAACAGTATTTCCGTGGGTTTCGAAGAGTGTCCTATAAAATGATGTGTATTTTGTTTGTTTGTTTAGCATTGAAGCTTGGAGAGGAATTGCCTGTTACGGCATTCGTTTGTGGGTTGGCAGTCGAAAAATAGGAAACTAGATTGATGAAAGTCAAATATGTTTGAAAACCCATCCATAGGCCAAAGGCCTATGATATATATTTATACTAGTCAATGTGAATAGGTTGAGTACCCAAGAGTCACCCCCACTTAGTGGGGTGTTACACCACCATAATGGGGTGTGAATGGAGGGATAATGAGGGGGAGGCCAAAGGCCTCCCTCATCTCATAATACTCCCCCTTATCCATCCATTACCTTGGGTTTAGCTTATGAACACTTCAGGGTTCGTAAAGTTAATGGGGTGGATACTTCTGGATCCAGAGTAAACTTGTTTGCCTCGTTAAAATCTTAGATGTGGAAAACCCAGTGGGAAAAAACCATTAGCCTAAGGAAAAAGAGTACAACTCATAGGTTACTCCCCCTGAACCATACAAGCTTCAGGCTTGTAGGTCTTTCAGATGTCTCATCCCTATTCCTTTTACAAGTTTTACAAAAGTACATCTAGGCAGAGCCTTAGTGAACAAGTCAGCTAAATTATTACATGATTGGATCTGCTGTACTTTAACTTGCTCCTCCTCTTGAAGATCGTGCGTCCAGAAAAACTTGGGAGATATGTGCTTCGTCTTGTCACCCTTGATGAAGCCAGACTGAAGTTGAGCAACGCAGGCTGCATTGTCTTCAAATATAGTAGTTGGCTTAAGGTCACCAGTCTTCAGGCTGGTAGACACTAAGATGTGTTGAATGACGGAACGAAGCCAAACACATTCTTTGCTGGTTTCATGGATCGCGAGGAGTTCAGAATGGTTGGATGAGATTGCTACAGTGGTTTGCTTGACAAACCTCTAGGAGATGGCCGTACCACCGAATGTAAACACAAATCCGGTTTGTGATTTCTCGGTGTGGGGATCAGACCTGTAACCTGCATCTGAATAACCAATTAAGGTGGGAGACCCACCCTTCGGGAAATATAATCCCAGGTCTATAGACCCTTGGAGGTAGCGCAGAAGATGCTTAACTCCATTCCAGTGGCGCTTTGTGGGCGCTGCACTGTATCTGGCTAGTAGGTTAACTGAAAACGCTATATCGGGACGCGTACAGTTAGCCAGATATAATAGTGCTCCAATGGCACTGAGGTAAGGTACTTCAGGACCTAGCATTTCCTCCCCCTCTTCCAGCGGACGGAAGGGGTCGTTCTTTACATCCAATGATCGAACAACCATTGGTGTACTAAGAGGATGACATTTATCCATTCGGAAATTTTTAAGTAATTTCCGTGTATATGTGGATTGGTGTAACAGGATACCACCCTTAAGGTGTTCGATCTGTAAGCCAAGACAATACTTTGTTTTGCCTAGGTCTTTCATTTCAAAAGTATTCTTAAGGCTTTCAGATATCCCAGCGATCTCTGCAGGAGATCCAATGAGATTTAAGTCGTCGACATAGACGGCGACTATAATGAATCTTGTTCCCGATCTTTTTATAAAGATACACGGGCAGACTTTATCATTTGTGAATCCTTGCGTAGGAAGGAACTCACTTAGTCTGTTATACCACATTTTCCCCGGTTGCTTAAGACCATATAATGATCTTTGAAGCCTAACAGAATAGACGTCCCGAGGTCTATCTGCTATCTCTGGTGGAATTTTATTTCCTTCAGGGAGTTTCATATAGATATCTTTATCTATATTGCCATATAGATATGCAGTCACAACGTCCATGAGCTGCATTTCTAGGCCTTCCAGAGATGAGAGGCTTATTAGGAATCGGAAGGTATTCCCATCCATAACCGGAGAATATGTTTTTTCATAGTCTATTCCCGGTCTTTGGGAAAAACCTTGTGCTACAAGCCGTGCTTTGTAGCGCACAACCTCGTTGTGTTCATTTCTTTTTCTGATGAAGACCCACTTATATCCCACAGGTTTTACACCTTTAGGTGTTTGGACTACTGGTCCAAAGACTTCGCGTTTCAAGAGTGAGTCCAGCTCTACTCCTATTGCCTCGTTCCACTTTGGCCAATCGTCTCTGTGTTTACATTCCGCTAGAGACTGTGGTTCGATGTCATCGTCGTATTCAGTGACGTGAACGGTAATATCGAACGCAAAGTTGTCGTCGACGACTGTGTTTTTTCTGTCCAGTACCTCCTCAGTACGTACAAAATTTAATGATGTTTCTCCTATTTGTTCCTCTTCAGGGGAATCTAGGAGGGGAGAGGAAGCTGGTCTGAGCTCAGTATCCTGTGTTGGGTTCATCTTTATTTCTCCAGGATTTTTTCTTTTACGAGGGACTTTGTCTTTCGAACCTGGTGAGCGTCCTCTTTTCAATTGAGGTACAACCGTTTTTGCTGCCGGCGGATTGCATCCATCTTTGGGGATGTCAATCCTAGCTGGCGTGTTGACAGCAGGGACGTGTGATCTGACAATCTTCTGGTTATCAGTGAATTTATCCGGAAGTAAATGTACTGTATTCTGAAGATGAAGAATCTTCAGGATCTCATCTTCACATTGACTAGTACGCGGATCATAATGAGACAAAGTCTTGGTGTTTCAAGAAATGGTCTTAGAAGCGTCAGGCTTCCTGGACTGTGTGCCAAGTTTAGGAAATGAATCCTCAACAAATTCACAATCATCAAGACGTGCCTTAAATGTGTCACCCGTCTGGGGTTCAAGGTATCTTATTATAGAGGGCGAATCAAACCCTATATAGATACCCAAACGACGCTGTGGACCCATTTTGGTCCTTTGTGGAGGAGCAATTGGGACGTAAACTGCACAACCAAACACTCTCAAATGTGAGATATTCGGAGGTGCACCATAAGCAAGTTGCATTGGTGACAAAATATGGCCACCAGAGGGTCATATTCTGATAAGCGATGCGGCATGCAATATGGCATGACCCCAAGTCTCAACAGGCAATTGTGATTGCATCAACAATGGACGAGCAATCCATTACAATCTCTTAATTAGATATTATGCTAACCCGTTCTGGGTGTGAACATGTGCTACAGGATGTTCAACTTCGATGCCAGTTGCTAGGCAATAGTCTTGAAAGACTTGTGAAGTGAATCCTCCCGTATTATCAAGACGTAATTTCTTGATTTGATTACGGGG
Organism: Asparagus officinalis; assembly: GCF_001876935.1. NCBI lineage: Eukaryota > Viridiplantae > Streptophyta > Magnoliopsida > Asparagales > Asparagaceae > Asparagus > Asparagus officinalis. The sequence continues at coordinate 138,439,400 of NC_033797.1, forward strand.
AAATGAGCCCGCAACTTAATAATTTGTGCCAATAGCTTTGAAAAAGCTAAGTTGCGGGTGGACAAAAAGCACACGTAAGACCACTTGGTTGATGCATCTATAAGTACCATAAAGTACCTAAATGGTCCACTTGCGGGGTGAATAGGCCCACAAATATCGCCATGTATTCTCTCCAAGAAGCTAGGAGACTCTAATCCCACTTTCAGAAGGGAAGGTCTCGTGATCAGTTTACCTTGAAAACAAGATAGACATGAGTAATCACTCTTCTGAAGAATCTTCAGGTTCTTCAGGTTGTGTCCACTTGATTGGCTCATGATGCGGTGCATCATTGATGATCCTGGGTGACCCAGTCTGTTATGCCAGAGTTTAAATTTCGTCGAAGAATGGCACTTCTGGTGCACAATCATGTTAGCTTCTACTGGTTGAATATATGTATGATAGAGACCCGACGGGAGTCCCTTGAATCGTTCTAAGATAGTTTTTGAACCATCTTTTTGACGAGTTACATACAAATACTCATCCTCATTTATTTCATTGGTTTCTAAGTGATATCCGTTTAAACGAATATCCTTGAAACTTATGAGGTTTCTATTAGATTTCGGAGAGAATAATGCATCTTTTATTATTAGTCTCGTTTTATTTGGGAGCAATATCATTGCTTCACCAAATCCTTCTATTATATTAGATAGTCCTGAAATCGTAATTACAGGATCGTCATAATCATATAAGCTATTGAAATAGCTTCTTTCGCGAAGGATTGTGTGCGTCGAGGCACTGTCCACAAGGCACTCACACTTCATCTATAACATGAATGCAATATTTTAATCTAAAGAAAATAACTATCTTTATTGAAAAGTAAATTGCATTACATGGAAAGTAAAGAACTAAAGATGAAAGTACTATGAGAATTTAAATGCATATAAAGATAACATGGATCTAGTCGAGAAGATCATCCATTTCGAAGTCATCAGCAGTGAACTGAGTAGACGGCTGCTTTTCCACCAGATTTGTTTCAACAGGAGACTTCAGGCTCGCTTGATACAGATCTTGGAGGTGTCGCGGAGTGCGACAGTTTCTGGACCAATGTCCAATCATTCCACATCTGTGGCATTTGTCCTCCCAAGTGTTCTTGGGAATGGACGACAGCTCAGTGGTCTTCTTCTTCCACTTCTTCTTTCCCTCACTATTGCTGCTCTGGGGAGGGTTGTTTTTCTGGGGTGGACATCTGGCCTGCCACTTAGGGGCTTTCCCCTTGTTGAATTTACCCTTATGCTTTTTCTTCTGCTTCTGGGAAGAAAACATGTGAGCTTCGGGTAGAGGAGCTGAGCCTGCAGGGCGTAGGTTATGAGTGGCCAAAAGCAATTCTCTGTTTTGCTCCGCCATCAGAAGGGTGGAGTGCAATTCAGAATACTTTTTGAACTTTCGTTCGCGGTACTGTTGCATGAGGATTGCATCCTTCTCGTGGATGGATGTGTAAGTCTTCTCCAACATGCGTTCCTCCGAAACTTCTTCACCACACAACTTCAGGCGTGAGGTGATATTATGAAGTGCTGAGTTGTACTCAGCTATGGACTTAAAGTCCTGAAGTCGGAGGTTTTCCCACTCATAACGTGCACGTGGGAGGATTACATCTTTCTGATGTTTGTATCGGTCCTCAAGTGCAGTCCACAATTCCTTTGGGTCCTCTACAGTCAGGTATTCGGCCTTCATGGTCCGATCAATATGTCTCCTGATGTAGATAATGGCTTTCGCCTTATCTATATCAGAGACGATCACTGTAGTAGCAACCTCAGCATTATTTACAGCATTACTCGTAACAGTGGCCGGAGCCGGTGGAGCAGTAGTTGAAATTGTGGCTAATAAGCCCTGGGCACGTAAGTGAAACTTCAGGTCCACATGCCAACTCAAATAATTCTTGCCAGCAGCGTCAAGGACTTCGAAATCAACGCTCGCTATTTTAGCCATTTTATCTATGCATTTGAAAGACATGAATTAATAATAAGGAATTAAAAATTCATGCAATAAACATGTTGCGTGGATCAGCCCGTCACCAAAAAGTGTCCAAAGTCCGATTATACAGTCCAAAGATAACAAAAAACATAAAATTAAAATACAATTTGGAAAACCCTTGGGGGTCCCTGTATTTTGCAAAAATGCCTTCGTCTTCAATGGAATACACCGGTCTTTGACTTTTTACAATTATATCCTCACTACAATTTCTCTCTCAGAAGGATAAGAAAATGCAAGGAATTTAAATTTGGTGACAAACAGGCTGATCCAAAAACCACAACATTATTTATTTAAACATCCACGCAATTTAATAATAATATATGCAACAGGCATAACAATTGCGCAACATCTCAGGCATATAATTAGATATAACCTAAATATTTAATAATTACGTGGGCCACGAGGAGACATATCATACGCACCGTTAGTTTAGATTACTAACGGCAAAGCGATCTCAGGACCTTCCGTAATTATTAAACATGAAAAATCTAAAGATGTTGCATGTGGATAGGTTTTGAGAGTTAGGCTCTGAGACGTGTGCATTGGACTTTGATGGTGACAGTGCAAAACCTACATGCTCTAACTTTTAAGATAAAATGAACAGTAACATGTACATTTTGTGAACAGTAATTTTTTTAAAATTTTTTAAATAGCAATTAACTAGTAGTATTAATTACTAGTTATGCCAACAAATAATGAAAGCAATTAGATTAGATGAACAACAATAAAATTGCTTAATAAACAGAAAAATTCCCGAGTGAACAGTAACCCTCGGTGAACAGTAACAAAATTTTCCCCTTTTTCTATTAATTTTCCAACTGCCATATATTATTCTACGGATTATAGTAATTACCTCTAGATCAAAGATCTAGGGACGATCGATACTAAAGATCCGTAGAACGCTGCCTCCTTGCGATGATCCGTCGAACCCCCCCGCTGCAACGAACCAGATCTCAATGCGCAAAAGAGGAAGGAAATATTTTTTTATGGCTCAAGGATTCAAGAACACTTCGTGCTGATAACGTGTTTGAAAACCCATCCATAGGCCAAAGGCCTATTATATATATTTATACTAGTCAATGTGAATAGGTTGAGTACCCAAGAGTCACCCCCACTTAGTGGGGTGTTAGTTACACCACCATAATGGGGTGTGAATGGAGGGATAATGAGGGGGAGGCCAAAGGCCTCCCTCATCTCATAATAAAATAATAGTTTTGCGTCCAATTATCTAATTGGCAAAATAATAGCTTTCCATCCAATTCCGGCCTAAAAGCTTGGAATCTGGTTTCTTTAAAATGGTGATAAATGTGACGTATCAAGAAACCCAAGGACTCCTGTAGGCTGTCTAAAAATCACAATAGATAGCTTATTCAAACAAGCTCCGACAACGGAGGTCACATACGTGCTGCCGCTGTTATATGATGAGGCCGCCCGCCAGTACGTGCTGCGCGCGTTAATATGATGCGACCGCGACAGTCTGTAGCTGCCGCCGGCTTGAAGACTGACTTCCTCTGTATCGTTCTCGTTTTTGGGAACCAAACTCTTACTAGTCTTTTGTGGTTTCCATCTACCACTTCCTTTTTGTTCCTGCTGCTGACGAAGGCTACGAGCCGTGAGCAGCTTCTTGCTTGGACGCCTTTGTATACGCTCCTTCAGTGGATAGAACGCGGCCTCTTTTGACCAGAGTCCATTCGCTCTGTCGTAAGCTGTGCCAGCAATGTGATATTTTGCGCTTTGGGCAACTGACCATCTTTGATTCCTCGACTTTAGTGTTTCTGAGCGTTTACGTGTAATAATGGACCCGTCGGTCTGTTGCATGGCCTTAGCCAATTGCGAGCGGCCGGCTGACTGTTTGTCTCTGACGAAGCCTCTCTTTGTCAATACCGGAGCCATCTTGGTTTAAGGACCTTGAACTGGTGAAGGGTCTCGGAACAGACGATGTCGCAGGTTGATTCTTTTTGCTAATGACTTGCAAGAATCTCTACCTGCGGTCTTCATTGGAACTGAAGACTCGCGGAACTTTCTTGCAGAGAAGAATCTTCCTGCACTTTGCGGGTGTGAGGAGGATTTTGATGAACGAGGCATGACATCATACTCCTCGTATTTTGCCGATCGAATTTCATTATTCGATCTCTTCGGCTGACGATGATCTAACTTCGGCTGCGACACTGCGCTCGGCAGCGATGGGCGCTGCGCTCCCACTTTGCGTCGCAGTTTGTTTTCGTCAAAGTTGTTATCCATTTGCAGATCCATTAAAACTTCGATCGTGTTTACAAATAAGAATTACAATGAAAATAAAAGGAAAAATACAACTTCTCGAGAAAATAACACAGAAATTGTTTATCAACTCCTGCTTTTGTGGACTTTGCCCTGTGCCGGAACGCTTTCTTTAGTTCGTGGAACCACCTGCATTCGTAGATCGAGAGGTTGTTAGTGATCTCTTCCTTCGCTTTATCGAAGTAAAGATTTGAAAAACGAAATATCTTATCGCCCCCCTCCCATGTAGATGCTTTCGCTTCTTCCAAAGATCAGTCTGAGCTTAAGATCTCTAGGATTCACCAAATGATGCTTGTCTCAAAGGCGTGAAAATTCTCTCTTTCTTTCTCAAAATCACCAAAAGACTCAAGTCTCTTCTGCCTCCAAAAAATGCTCTCCTCATCCTTTAATTCGTGCCTAGGGAGCGTATTTATAGGCTCCTCAGTTTTTTTGCCCACCACAGTTGAAACGGGGGCGAAATACCACCATGTGTTTTCTCTTTGGCCCGCGTGCAGTCTACGCTTGTCGCGCGGCCATGGGCGACGGCAGTATAGGCTGCCGCGGCCAAAGAGACGCGTTATGAGGCACGTTCCATCGTGCTCCAAACCACTCTCACGAAAATTTAACCACCTTTTTCGTGGTTTAACCGCTTTTCCACGCTCAGCACACGTTTCTATCTTTGATATGCTTGCCACGCTTGCGGCTTCAAAAACATCAAAATAACTGTCTTATAACTTGCCACGTCATCCTCTTTATAACAACCGCCGAACACTATAAAGCCGCGCGGCTTATAGCCGCGGCACCTTAGTCTGCCGCCGCCATAACCGCGGGCTTGGTCTTGCGCGCTATAGCCGCCGGCGCCTTGGTCTGCGCCGCCTTAGCCACGAGCTTTGGATTGCCGTGCCCTAAGCCCGACACCATTTGGCTGCCAGCCCGCCACAAGTGCTGTCTGATGACGTGTTATTCGTTCTTCTATGTTGTCTTGCGTGGTGTTTGAATGTTCTATAAGCATTTTGACGCCTACACAAAGTAGATGGGCACAATGCGGTTTTCATGTATCCTATAGGTCGTCCATAGCAAAAGGTTGTGGACGTGTCCGCATCTATTGATGTAGCATGCTTACCTCAGACTTGAGATCTCCGATCTGGATCTGAGCTTTAATCTTTCCCAGGGGTCGGGTACTGTTTGCATTGACCCGAAGATTTGTAGTCTGGGGGTGTGCAGCCGTTGCATTGGGAATCCCTAGGACTTGCATGACCCCTGCTAGGGCCATGATGCTGAGTGCTGAGCCCCGGGTCAACTTGAAACACGACTGATCGGCAGGAATCCGCATATATCCTGGTTGTAGTACAGTGGTCGCGCGTCATGTTCATGTCTGACCTGCATGTCTTCTTGCTCATCGTGGAACGTATATCGCAGGGTAGACTGCCTCGCCGCTTGCCAGACATTGTAGACACGTTTGATCACCAGCACGGCCTTCGGGATGCCGGGGTGACTTTGGGCTGATGAAGCTCTCTGTATTCTTCAGGCTTCAATTCAGCAGCTCCTTGGTAGTTTTGGATAACCTTAGGAGGCTCATATAAAAGCTAAATCCTGGCGTATATGTTGGCCAGCTGCCGCCATGGACGTTGAATCGGAAGGGAGCCGGCTCGAGCTCGTCCAGTCCTGGTGGAGATTTCTGCTCGGAATCCGGAGCTTCCTTCTGTTTCTTTGTCTTACTGCGCTTTTTTCGACAGAACCCCAGGAAGTCTTGGGCGCTGTTGTCCTCGACCTCCTGGAGCGGTTCTGGCCATAATCTCTTAGGTAAGCTTTTTCCTAGACGACAGTGCAGGATTGCCTTCTGGGTATTCCGCTAAACAATCCTCTCCTTCTTCTGAATCAGTAAGAGGCTGAGGTGGTCATCGTCTTTCTTGCTAATTGGAGGGTCGTAATCTGTTGGAAGACTTAGCCTTGCCTCCCTTCTTTTTAGACGGTGGTGTTTCGTCCATTGTTGATCTCCCAGTAGATCAGGATGGCCACATTGATTTTCCCCTTATTGGGGGTACGTTGAGGGGTACCAAACCCCTGGTCCTTCTGACTATGCAAGTCAGCAATCCTTCAGACGTTTTCTCCCTTGCGATGGGGACACGCTCCCGTTCGCCCGCTTACCTCCGCGGGGAAAATCACCAAATTGCGACCGCTATTCATATTATGTAGATACGGTCTTCTGCTCTGGCTTCAGTGTGAAGCACATTAGCGCTTTCACCAGATCTTGTAAGATGTTCTTGAAGGACATAGCCACTTTTTGGTAGGATGTCCAAGGAATCTGTTGGATAACGACAATAGCTGGGGTCTATCAACTTTTCCTGGGCTTCATTCGGTTTCCTGACCTCAGCAATGCAAGCTTGTTGTTCTTTCGAAGCAATTGGAATAATGTATCCACGGTTGCTCCTCTCTTTTGAACGAAATACTGCTTGGGCGCTCTTTGCTGATTTGGCGCTTTGCCCTGCTTTTCGAACGTCTGGAACTCGCGTGTAGTCCGGCCGCCAAGGTCTCCTTCCCCTTTAGACCGTTGGGCGTTGTTCTGGTCTTGCCGTTCGCTGATTTTGCTGTGCGGGTCTGGGTCTGTGGCATTTCTTCGCGCTTTGACCCGTGCCACTATCTTCTTTCAGCTGTGTTCTCCTTGTGAGTACTACGTTGTCTCCAGTGAGCGACATTCTGCCACCCCCATTTGAGCAAGGAGCTGGATCGTCTGCCAGGTTGTGCCTTGCGCAAGTTTTCAACCAAGTGATTGGGTCCATACCTGAGGGCGCATCGCAATGTCCATGCGTGCGGAATCTCTCAACATAGGTTTTGATGCGATCTCACTTTCCTTTGCTTAGTGGCAAGCAAGAGTTGGTACCGAGACCCTCCGTGTCGTCCTCAAAGAATCTGGCCAAGAATAGCCTTTCAGGTCTACCCATCTGAAAGATCCGCGCAGCAATTTCATGAACATTCGGAAGGCGACACCCTAAGGGTTACCGCATGAACAGCCTGGTCAGTGATGCGTCGTTTGCATACTACCATCCCAGTTGGGACTTGAAGTAGCTAAATGTGCTGATTTTGCGCCGATCCTGTACCACTCGAACGCCGTCTGTAAGGTAGGGGCCTTAAACTTCGGTGGGTTAGCTGAGCGTTATCCCACTCCAGCAGCGGTTAAGGTCGCACTACCCCTTCCTCGCGGAGGGGCTTCGCCTTCTGTTGGCCCGAGCATTGCCGCTTTAAAGGCGAGCTTCCAGCCTCATCTCACCTTAGTTAGATTGAGGGTGCAATTCTGTTCTCGATCTCCCTCTCACCCTCGGAAGAGGATCCCAGCGTTTGTGAGTCTCCCGCGTCTGAATCATTCATGCAGTTTTTGTCTTTTCCTCTCTGAAGTTGTTCTCCGGGAAAGACTTAGTTGTGGCCTTTTTCAGCAAGAAGCTGAGCCAACATATCCTTTCAGTTGGCAGAAGTGTCTCCTGTGGCCTGGGCAGCATGGACACTATGGTTCTCCACTCTTTTGGCGATGTCTTCTTGGTTTCCTGACATGTAAGCGGGACCTCGGCGTTGCTCCAACAGAGCTGACGATGCAGATTCATCTATTGCTGAATGTCTTCGCTTGTTGTAATGCTTGGCTAACTTTTGATAGTCAACGGGCGAATAGCTCCTGTTCGAGTCCGACGTATTTTCTGACTATACTCCTTCGAACTGGTCACAAATTTCTCTGACAGTCGAAGTGATGACTTCTCTTGATGATCTCCATCAGAATCATTGGCAAGGCTTTCCCTCGGCCGATCATGTTTGATAGGTGACCTGAGGGTATTCCGCTTCAAACTTGTCTTCTTTTTTGTTGCGCGTTGTCGTTTGCGCCAGGCCCTACGACGTGTGTCAACTGTCAAAATACGGAACTGCCTTGAGGTGTGGGATTGCACACGATAGGGCATTCTGACAGGACTGCAGCAGATGAGCCTCTTCAACATTGACATGGACGTGAGCTTGCTTGCACTGTTGAATTTCCTCTTGACAATAATCTCCCGTTATGATCAAGGAACTTTGGGAGGAAACTTTCCCAAAGGACATTGGAGGCTGGAGTAGGAACCCTCTGCCCTTGGGTAGGTGAGCATTGGTTCTTGTCGAACGTGAATTTTAAGCCACGCTACTTTTTTGAACCTGACGCCGACTCTTGAGATCGCCCGTTCATTGAGAAGTAAATTCGCAGGCGCCTCGCGTCTTGAACAACACTAGGCGAGGCCTGCGTTTAAATGATGAACCTTGACCTCTGAGCGGTCAAGTTTTGCGCTTTGAACGCGCCCTGAGGGTCGCCGTCTTTGGTTGGTGAAACAGACTCCTGCAGAGTCATGCTTCGTTTGAACGTCACCTGAGGTCGCGTTTAAGTTTGGTGAAACAGACTCCTGAGCAGTCATGCTTCGCTCTTTGAACGCGCAACCTGAGGTCGCGCTTTAATTTTGCTGAAACAGGACTCCTGAGAGTCATGTTCAATTGGAACGCGCCTATGAGGGTCGCCGTTTGGTTTTGGCAGCTCTATCTTCTGAGCGGCTGCGTTTTGAGTGAACAACGCCGCCACTCAGGGTTCGTGGTTTGAGCCTGTATCCAGCCATAGGCTTTGATAGTTGGGCTCATTGCACGCAGAGAGCGCTCTTCTTCGGGAACGCCAAGCTTTCGGTTGGCTCATTCAGAAACGCGATGCTCGCGTTTGGCAGCATTCGGCTTTCTCGTAAGTGTGCCTCGTCGGTAATGGATCTTCTCCGTCGGCGAGCAGCGTTCTTTTATTGCTTGTTTTCAAAAGCCTTTGCAGCAACGTCGTTGACGTCTTATGGAACTCGTCTCTTCCAGAGCGCCGTTCTGTGGCCCCGAAGCGACGCTGTGCTGACGCGGACGTTGGGCTTTTCAGCCAGCAGAGCCAATTTGAGCTTCCTGGGCCGAAGATTAGGGCCTTTCTTCGGCACTCTTCAACAACAGATTGATCTCCCTTGGGAGATCTTGCGGACACCAGCTTAGCCTTGGGGCTAAGCGATTCCAGAGGATTAGGGCTTTCCTCGTATTTCCACCTGATCCAAACTCTACGACGAGAGTTCTACAGTCGTCCAAGAGACTGTGGAACGTCGGACTGCACGCAGCCACTTCATCGTTCGGAAAAGCTATGTCCCCAGCGGAGTCGCATCTTTTGTTTGTTGGAAAAATTGCTAAAAGAGAGAATAAAGAAATGTGCTACTTTGATTCCTTTGATCTCGGTTACAACTTGTTACAAAAGAGAGTGGAAAACGAATTTGATTTTCCCCTTGTTTAAAACTGGGTTCTTTGCAGCGATGGAGTGCTTCCTTCGAATGATTGCGTCGGAACTTGCTCTCCGTTGACGATCCGACCGTCTTTATCTCGCTCTTACGGAACGATGAACTTTCGTGGAAAGTTTATGCAATAACTCTGAAATGAGCTTTCAGAACTCTGACGACGAGTTTGAACTCTTGTGAATAGAAGTTGTTGGAACGAAAATTCGGTTAATAATTCAAGCTGTTTTTCTGTTGTTGAAGCGATTCTCTCAGATTTGTTTCTTGGTTTCGGTTCAAAAATCCTATCTCCAAGGATTTCGTTGCTGTTGTTGCCGATCTCCAAACCTGAGCTGGTTTTTTGATGTAAAGAATCCAACCCTTGATCTTGATTATCAAAAAATCCGAATCCTTTAACTCTGTCGAGGTTGTTGATATTTTATAGCGGGGGATAGGAGATTGCTAACTGACTCCTATATCCGCTCCTACGTGCGCGAAAATCCCTCAGGGACGTGGGAATAAAACCGGTTTTTGGAACCGCTTTCGACTTATGTTTGAGTGAGTCAAACGGCCCAATCTGCCGCCGTTCATAACCTCAAACTTCGTGCTTCTTTATGAATTGAGACGCGAAGTTGCGGTGTTAGCTTGAACACCATTGAACGCCAGAGGTCGCTTCAACGTTTGGTTTGCTGCCTTGATGACGCGCGGGTCGCTGTTGGTTGAACACCATGAACGCGGGGTTTCCACTTCACGTTTGGCTTGTGCATTGTCGACCCGAGGCCGTCCGCTGTTGCTGTTGACGACTGTAGGCGCTATGGCCTTGACGACGCGACAGGGTCGCCGTGGCTTGACACGGTGAGGGTCGCCGTGGCTTGACGACGCGAGGGTCGCGTTGGCTTGACGAACGCGAGGGGTCGCTATGCTTTTGACGACCGCGAGCGGGTCGCTATGTGCTTGACGACGGAGGGGCTCGCTGTGGCTTCGACGCGAGCGGTCGCCTTCATTTCCAAAGTAATATGACGGGGGATGATCACCGCGCTTTCAGAAGGAGTAGTGATTTTGTAACTTCTCTTCTGTACGAAGCGTTGCAGAGGACGTTGTCAGTAATTCCTGGCTTTAGCTGTTTGGAGTGTGAAAGTCGTCAATTGTAACTTTCACTGTAGATTGCTGAAGACTGCTGCATTTAGAGTTTTCATCAGTTGTCGGAAGTGTCGTTGAATTGTAAACCTTTTCTCGCATCTATGTGAAAGTCCTCTATTTGCCGCTTTTTCGATCACCCGACCTTAAAAGCTACTTGATTTACTAGCTTTTGTTGTAGCGAGCTAGACGGGAATCAACATCCATAGGTGTCTTTAAGATGAATATGTCGCCCATAGCTCTTTACAAAGCAACTATTCGACTATATGCTTTCGCATCATCGTACCCGAAAGCTATTTGATTGTAGCTTTCGTGTAGGACGCTAGACGGGATATCAACATCCATTAGTGTCTTAAAAGATGAATATTCGCCCATAGCTCTCTACAAGCACTCACCAACTGAGCTCCAACTTTTTATTTCTGACAATCGTCTCCACTGCTCATTCAGCATCTCTAATAGTTCTACGATATTAGCCAATGCTGTTGTCCAGCCATCAAGATCAATCATCTCAGAGCGCTGAGGTCGCTGTTTGTGGCCAATTGTGGAGTTGCGGATGCAGTGATTGCGGAAGTCGTCTGAT
>NC_033797.1:138451664-138452557 GCF_001876935.1 Asparagus officinalis
AAACTCTTTTTAAGAATAGTTTTTCGTTTTGGAAACTAGACTCACATATCTATCATTTGACACTGATTTTGCTCAGTTTGGAGTTCATATGATACTTCAAATTTCCAGTCAAACATTTTATATGTGCAGCAGATTTTCTGCAGGATATATTATTAGTAAATTGAGCATATCTTTCTTTAGGAAAACAATCTTTAGATATGGTTTCCTGTTTTGAAAACTAGATTCACATATCTTTCAATTGGCATTAGTTTGGTTCAATTTGTATTTCATTTGTTATTTAAAATTTCTAGTTCAAAAGTATATATGTGCAGCAGATTTTCAACAGAACATAACAAGCATGATTATTTGCACAAGAAATCATATGTAAACCTTCAATCATGCACGAAACTTTAAAACGAAGAATAAGACATCTAAATTCAGATAAACAATGTTTAAATTATTTTCAGATCTTAAAAATACTTCTGTAAATTCGTGCTTAATCTTTTTAACATGAAAAGACCTAGTCTTTATACATATATACAAAAGATCCAATTTTTATACACAAATTAATTGATTAGGCTCTATAAAACTCATTAAAAACTCTTCAAAAATATTTTAAAAACTAGGAGGGGGATTAGTAGAGATGATACTTACCTGGGGTTGTAGGAAAACTTGTTAGAAGCAACGTCGAAGGAGATCTCCACTCCAAAAGCCAAAAAAAGTATTTATAGAGGCAAACCCGAAACAAACCAGTTAGACCCGAACCAGGAAACCTAGTCTGACTAGGAAAATACTCCTTCGGTATTTTGGCTGTAACTTTCTCATCCGACCTCAGAATGAGGTGATCTAAGACTTGTTGGAAAGCTGCTGAAGAGACCTACAACTTTGGTCTTTTACACATTTCCAAATTCTAA
>NC_033797.1:138452651-138453575 GCF_001876935.1 Asparagus officinalis
TACAACTTTGGTATTTTACACTTTTCCAAATTCTAATTGAATCAGTGTAAAAAATATAAAAACTCATAACTGATCATTATTCCCGGATTTTCACTCTTTTGGCATTTGTGCATGTTTTGTGCATTTGCACTCATATTTTTACAAATATACATTGAATTGATCTCAAATCAATTCTTATCATATCCAAATATCAAAATATATTATTTTTCACCATATAACATATTTATCATTATTTATCATAAAATATTCAAATTTACGGGGTTTTACATTCTTTCCCCCTTACAAGAATTTCGTCCCCAAAATTCCACAATCGCATCTCAAAACTCAAAAAAACTAGGAAAACACAATAAGAAGGTGTAATTCATATTAAGAATTCCTTCTGCACCCATCTCATAGTATTAGCACAATGATATTTAAAGTTAACAACCTAGAATGCAAACATTCTCCCCTAAATCCCTAATTAAACGAAATTGGTACGTCGAGCGAAATAATCCAAACAAGGAAACCCTCATGTATATACCATATGTTTCAAATGATTAAGGATCAGGTGACAATATCTCCATTCTAGTGTTAAAGATAAATATAAATGTGACTAAACAACATAGATAAAGACTACTATCAAAGCATATAAGCATAAGAATTTATCAACATCATACATGTCCAAACAGGTGTGGGTAGTCGCGACGAACATCCTCCTCGCGCTCCCAAGAAATCTCTTCGGCTCCATGCCAGTTCCACTGAACTTTTACTAATAGAATGACTTTATTCCTAAGCTTTTTATTCTCTCTAGCAAGTATGCATACCGAAATCTCTACGGTAGTCAAGTCATCCTGAATCTCAATCTTTGATGAATCAATCACTCTTTGTTGCTCATCATCTCAAAGATGCTTCTTAAGCATCGAAACATGAAAGACATCGTGTACA
>NC_033797.1:138458542-138476627 GCF_001876935.1 Asparagus officinalis
GACAGTTGTTCCAGTGAGATGAACGTCGGATTGCGCCACCACTTCTTCGTCAGAGAAGCTTGTCCCCAGCAGAGTCGCCATCTTTTGTTTGTGGAAAATTTGAAAATTGATTTGTATTCCTTTAATCTCGATTACAATTGGATTTCTTGATTACAAAAGAGAAGAGAATGATCTGGATTCTCCCCTTTGTTTAATTCTGGGTTCTTCACGGTAGCGATGGAGTGCCTCCCTCGAATGCTCGCGTCGAGTTTGCTCTCCGTTGACGATCCGAATATCTTGATTCACTGGAACGTGGTCTTCTCCTCACGATTTGACGTTGTGGAGAACTCTGAACGAGTTTAAAACTCTATGAACTTGCGTGGCAAGTTTAAAACTCTTGATGAGTTGATAACTCTGATCGAGTTTAGAACTCTTGAAAAAGAGTTGATTTGAACCGAGAATCGGTTCTCAAGCCAAGGATGAAGAAGATCTTGTTACAGATCTCCCAAGCTCCAGAAATGCTCTAAGGATCCTGTTGACGAGCCAAGAAGTTCCAACCGACCGCCCGAAAGATCCAGCCCCGAACTTTCGCTCCTAAGTGGGGCTAATGGGATGTAACCGCCCCTTAAATCACTCCTGAGTGGAGTTGTGATCCCCTCAGATCGTGGGAAACGGTTTTGGAACCGTTCAGTTCGTGTTTGAACGAGTCAAACGCAGGCCCGCGTTCTGACGTGAATTCTGCATTCAAACGCAGTGTCTGGAAGCTTGAACGCATCGTCTGGAAGCTCGAACGCAGCAATTAGAAGCTGTGTTTGCAGCGTTGGAATCTACGTCTGAGCTGCGTTTGCAGCGATTTGGAAGCTGCGTTTGGCGGCGATTTGAGCTGCGTTTAGCGGCGATTTGAGCTGTGTCTGGCAGCGATTTGAGCTGCGTCTGGCAGCGATTTGAGCTGCGTCTGGCAGCGATTAGAGCTGCGTCTGGGTTGCGTTTGCAGCGATTTGGAAGCTGCGTTTGAACTGCGTTCGTGGCTATGAACGCGGTGCGTCTTGATGCTGGTGTGCGTTGAGGACTTCCACAGTTTGATTTGAAGAGACTGTCGATTTGTAGTCTCTTTCTGTCGAACTGTTGCAAAGATCGTCATTTTGTAATCTTTGCTTTATCTCTCTAATATATGAGAGTCGTCAGATTGTAACTCCCGATGTTGATTATGAAGGCTGTTTGATTAGAGCTTCCATCAGTTGTCGTGAAGGTCGTCAGATTGTAACCTTTAGCGATCTACGTGAAAGTCTTCAAATTGTAGCCTTCTGGAAGTCGTCAGATTGTAACTTCCATTATCGGTGTTTGATGGGGATCAGCTATCTATTGTGATTTTTTGACAGCCTACAGACCCTCAAAGAACGTATACAAAAGCGTCGTGCAAATGCTGCTCATGCCCGTGCTCTCTTACAACAAAGACGAGAAAGAAACAAGGAAACGGTGGCCAAAGAACCACCAAAACTCTGCAAAGTTTGGATTCCAAAGCCTGGAGTTGTGCAAAATCAGCATTTCGGAGCCCGTTAAGACTCCGCACCCACAATGTGGTGGTTCTAAACGTGTGACTCCTGACATAACCTTGGATCGCTCAAAGGCAACAATAATTTGTCCTGAGAATGCCAACAAGGCTTTACACCCCCAGAAGAAGACGTGTTCGCCAAAAGACATCGTTATGCCTGGGAGGTCATACCAACAGACGATAGGATTTTCCGGCAATCATACCGATGAATCGTACTATCAACTTGGGGGTGTGAATAAAATTCGAAAGAGAATTATTCGAGAAATAAGCTCTCATTGTTCCTGTGCGCGACTCATTAGAGCAGTATTGTCGGAATATGATTACGCAAAATGAGAATCCATCCCACAAAGAGTCTCAGTATTACACAGTCTTTTCACCGAAATGTCAAAGCCCAAGCCGAGATATTTCCGCAAGAAGCTTGCTGTTCAAGAGGATGAATTCCTTGAAGTCACCATCAACATGTCTGATAAAGGAAAATCTAAATGGCATTCAAATGAATCAAATTCCGACTATTTCCCGGGAGGAAAAGTCAATTCAAGAATTGCTCAACGGATATCTCGACTCCAGTTAGGAGCCATCATACATAGGGACTACAAGAGAATGCATGAAGAAATGTCTTCGGATGATGAACTCTCGGACACTTGTTCTGCGATCGCTTTTGATTATATAATGTCTAGCACGGGACAAACCAAAGAAGTGTTCACAATCACTTCTGATCAGTTTGCTCAAATCCTTCAAGAAGCTCTAGCCAAGCAACGTGAAGAAATTAGAGCTGAGATGAAGACAGAGATGGAGTTGGCTATCCAACAAATGAGAGAATTGCTAGCTCAACGGCCTCAACCTCCTGAGTCCAGTCAACGAGCTGAATCTAGCCGCCACACTCAGAATGTTGTAGATGACAGTGATCCAGAAGTGGATGAAGTTATCATGGCTGATACACCTCCTAATAACAATAACACTGGGGGTGGTTCAACGGATCCTCCCAATAACGATATTGGGGGTGGTTCAATTACACCTCTTAATAACACTAGGGGTAGCCTAATTATTTCTGCTCAACATCACTCAAAAAGAGATAAAGATGAGGACAAGAAAATGCAAGACCTTAAAAACAAAGTCAATACTTTGATGTCCGCTCAAGAAGTAAAGAAGACGGGTATTCCGTGTCCCTATTCAAGAGAATGGGATTCAATACCGTACCCGGTAAAATTCAATCTGATTAACTTCACACTATTTGACGGAAAGGGCTCGCCTACTCAGCACTTGATTTATTTCAAGTCTCGCTTAGGGGTGATCTCTGGAAACAAGGCTTTGATGGTCCGGTCATTCGTCGGTACCCTTCGTGGGCCCGCCTTCGATTGGTACTGACATCTCAAGCCAATGAGCATCAATTGCTAGGATGACATGGAAAGTTTATTCCTCAGCAATTTCTTCGATGATGACACCGAAGTGTCAATCGGAACCCTTCTGGATGAGCAGCAAAAAGACGGAGAGTCAGTCGACAATTTTGTCAAGCGCTTTCGTAACAAGGTACTGAATTACAGAGATCCTGTTACAGAGGAATTCATCCTGCAAACATGCCATAATAATCTCTCCATCGATGTCCTAGAAGCCCTGGGGGTTGTATCATCCAAAACTTGGAATGATTTAAAAATGCGCGGTGAACAAGCTGAACACTTTCTTAAAAGAAAGAAAGTTGAGAGAAGCCAACCGACGACATCCGCAATCACTGTGAGCGCGAATCTCAATCCGAAGTTCCAAAATGAGTATTCTTTCGAAGATGATGAAGCTCCAGCCATCTTGAAATACCTCCTCGCCAATGACAAAATCGAACTGCCACCTATTAAAGATCAGGAGGGAGCTAAAAGGACTACGGATCCAAACTACTGTGCATACCACAGAAGGGTTCTTCATTCCACTAAGATTTGCTTTGGACTCAAAAATAAAATCCAAGCCTTAATTGACTCCGGCGTCATAACGGCGAAACAAGCCAAATAAAGATGACCCCTTACTCCATTGGGTACACGAGTATAAACTGTTTTCCCTAACTCCAAAGAGTATACGAGTATAAACTGCTTCTTCATGTAACTCCGAAGAGTATAAGAGTATAAACTGCTTCTCCCTTTCCTCCGACGGGTATACGAGGTTAAACTACTTCCTTTTTTTTCAATAACGGGAAGTTCCTAGAGAATATGATTCCTAATATTCTTAAGGATAACCCAACAATGTGGCCGAATATAATTGGATTTAGATTCGCCAAAGAGCTGGGGGTGGAATACCTCAATTCATTCCAATGGAAAGTTCCTGGAGAATACTACACATGGTATTATTAAGGATAACCCAAAACCGATTAATTATTCAAGGTGAAAACCAATCATCATGATAATTTATTCTTAATCATGATTAAGAACCTCCCACTGTGGCTATTTAATCATTTCCAAGATGATTAAAACCTTTCTACAGTGACTTTCAAACTTCATCGGGTCAATTTTCCCTCACGAAACTCCCACGGAGTGATTGTGGAGTGCTTAATGATTCACGGTCCTCCACCACAAAATCCCTCACTGATCAAATTAATTGATGGTGGGTCCATCAAAATTCTTCACGGTTGAATCCATTCAAACCCCCACTGTGCCTAAGCCTTTAACACTCCCACTGTTGAAGTCCTGACACGACATCCAAAATTTCAATCAGCTGATCCATAGCGATTATCAAATCCCCTTCGTATTAAGTCCTTATCGCTTGACACCAAAAAACTCCCACCAGGTGTTGTGTACAAGTTAACATTCCCATCGTTATTTGTACCTCGCTCCCACTTCTTATTTGGTCAAACCTTCCTACAGTTAGGACCAAAGCGAAAATCCCCTCTCGATTCCTTCCATGAACGAGAGGTTCACAAATTGAACGATCAAACCTTTAAACAGTTAGGATCGTCTCAACCCCTTATTTGGTCAAACCTTTAAACAGTTAGGACCAAAGACAAAATCCCTTCTCGATTCCTTCCATGAACGAGAGGTTCACAAATTGAACGATCAAACCTTTAAACAGTTAGGATCGTCTCAACCCCTTATTTGGTCAAACCTTTAAACAGTTAGGACCAAAGACAAAATCCCTTCTCGATTCTTTCCATGAACGAGAGGTCCAAAAATTGAACGATCAAACCTTTAAACAGTTAGGATCATCTCAAACCCCTATTTGGTCAAACCTTTAAATAGTTAGGACCAAAACCAAAATCCCCTCTCGATTCCTTCCATGAACGAGAGGTCCACAAATTGAACGATCAAACCTTTAAACAGTTAGGATCGTCTTAAATTATTATTTGGTCAAACCTTCCTACAGTTAGGACCAAAGCCAAAATCCCCACTCGATTCCTTCTATGAACGAGAGGTCCACAAATTGAACGATCAAACCTTTAAACAGTTAGGATCGTCTCAAACCCCCATTTGATCAAACCTTTAAACAGTTAGGACCAAAACCAAAATCCCCTCTCGATTCCTTCCATGAACGAGAGGTCCACAAATTGAACGATCAAACCTTTAAACAGTTAGGATCATCTTAAATTCTTATTTGGTCAAACATTCCTACAGTTAGGACCAAAGCCAAAATCCTCTCTCGATTTCTTCCATGAACGAGAGGTCCACAAATTGAACGATCAAACCTTTAAATAGTTAGGATCGTCTCAAATTCCCATTTGGTCAAACCTTTAAACAGTTAGGACCAAAGCTAAAATCCCCCATTGATTCCTTCCATGAATGAGAGGGCCACAAATTAAACGATCAAACCTTTAAACAGTTAGGATCGTCTCAAACCCCTCATTTGGTCAAACCTTTAAACAGTTAGGACCAAAGCTAAAATTCCCTCTCGATTCTTTCCATGAACGAGAGGTCCACAAATTGAACGATCAAACCTTTAAACAGTTAGGATCGTCTCAAACCCTCATTTGGTTAAACCTTTAAATAGTTAGGACCAAAGCCAAAATCCACTCTTGATTCCTTCCATAAACGAGAGGTCTACAAATTGAATGATCAAACCTTTAAACAGTTAGGATCGTCTCAAATTCCCATTTGGTCAAACCTTTAAACAATTACGACCAAAGCTAAAATCCCCTCTCGATTCATTCCATGAACGAGAGGTCCACAAATTGGATAATCAATCCTTTTAACAGTTAGGGTTATCTAAATCATCTCGATTCTCGGAGTGGAGATCTCACTCTCAGTTTCACCCTTCAGATTCTCGAAGTGGAGATCCTATTTTGAGTTTCTTTTTTGCATCAGGAGAAAGAATATAAAATTCTTCCTCTCTGGCATCGGGTTCATCTCTACCAACAAAAAAGAGACCAGGAGATAGAATATAAAATTCTTCCTCTCCAGGATCGGGTTCATCTCTACCAACAAAAAAGAGACCAGGAGATAGAATATAAAATTCTTTCTCTCCATCATCGGGTTCATCTCTACCAATAAAAAAGAGACCAGGAGATAGAATATAAAATTCTTCCTCTTCAGGAGTGGGTTCATCTCTACCAACAAAAAAGAGACCATGTTACTCCAATAGGTACACGAGTCTAAACTGTTTCCCTACCCTCA
The DNA here is from genome assembly GCF_001876935.1 of Asparagus officinalis. Classification (NCBI taxonomy): domain Eukaryota; kingdom Viridiplantae; phylum Streptophyta; class Magnoliopsida; order Asparagales; family Asparagaceae; genus Asparagus; species Asparagus officinalis. Next base: position 138,464,654 of record NC_033797.1, read on the forward strand.
ACAGGAAGTTTCTGGAGAATATTACTCAGAATATTCTTAAGAATAACCTGATTACCTCCTAATGGGTACACGAGGTTAATCTGATTCCTGAACACTCCGATAAGTATATGAGTATAAATTGCATCTCCTTGAACCTCCCAACGGGTATATGAGGTTAATCTATTTCTCGAAAACTCCAAAAAATACATGAGTATAAACTGTGTTCTTATGAAAACTGATGCAGTGATTAACAATCCAGTATCAATTTGATGACAAAAGCTGAATTCACAAGTGCAAATTCCAGCTTCGGTTCGAGATCTCGACAACGGTCAAGCGATAAACGTAGTACCGGAAGAATCTTAGCTATTCTACAAAGCACTGAATAGATTGAGAGATAAAGAGGTCAAGAATTGAAGCCATTTACGGGTCCTTCTACACGATTTATTCAACCAAGTATTGAAAGGAGTGTAAGTTAGACCCGTCTTATCCAAAGTGTCTCAGACTCCTCTATAAAGGAATGAGTCTGGAATACTTTGGAGGGGTTATCTGTAGGCGTCAAAAAATACTGAAAGATATCCAAATACAGCTCAAGAGGAAATCATCCAAAAAGGCAGAAGAACACAAGTATTCAACCAAGTATTGAAAGGAGTGTAAGTTAGACCCGTCTTATCCAAAGTGTCCCAGACTCCTCTATAAAGGAATGTGTCTGAAATACTTTAGAGGGGGTATCTGTAGGCATCAAAAAATGCTGATGGATATCCAAATACAGCTTAAAAGGAGATCATCCAAAGATCAAAAGAACATAAGAAACAAGTGTTTGCTGTCTCGGGCGCCAGACAGTGTTTTACTGTCTCGCTAGATAGTGTTTTACTGTCTCTCTAGACAGTGTTTTACTGTCTCGCCAGATAGTGTTTTACTGTCTCGCACGCCAGACAGTCCTGAGGAGTTCAGAAACTGCCAAGACACGTGGCCATTCACTGTTAAAGAACGTGGGAGACAGTTACAAACTGAAAATACCCTCACTAACTTCATAAAAAGATGGTATTTAAATAGTGCGACAGCGGTTACAAAAAAGAGAGCATTTTAAGGCGTTCTTATCAAGAAAGAGAGGGTCTTCATCAAATTTGAGAGCATTTTTAGAGCATTTTTAAGAGGATCGAGCAAATTGGAGCAGATCTGAGCATAGAGAGCAGAGAGAAAACAACAAGAATTGAGTTCCTCGCGTGATTCCTTGAGATTCGAGCTTTGACTTGATCTTAAGAAGAGTGATCGTCTTACTTTGATAAGATATTCACTTAAAATTCCTACTTCGATAAACGAAGGAAGAATCTTTAAACCCCTCACAATCTGTGATTTGGTGGTCCACGAGTCAAAGCACTCCCGGCACAGGCAAAGTCCCACAAAACAGGAGTTGATAAACGATTTCTGTGTTATTTTCTAAGAGAGTTGTAATTTGCTTATTTTTTGTTGTAATTCTCTGTAACAATCTAAGTTTTAATGGAATCTACGATGAAAACAACTTTCGACGAAAACAAAATCCACAACGGATCTCGTAGGATCTTAATCAAAAGATCTTAGCCACAAATCATAGCGCAAATCAAGAGGCGAATCCCAACAAACTTTGCCAGTCAGCAAACGTCGCGAGACGACGAACTTCGCCAACATAGTTCAAAATAACTTGAGCCCCACCAACTTGAGAATGTCGCTAATTAATGAACTTCGCTCAGCAGCTCATACCTAAGAATCAGTCAAAATTTTACTGATTTCTCATCGCCCAAACAAAAAATGACAAATTTCATTCTAAGCATGGATTTGGACGAATACAAGCATCATTGATCCTTCGACACAAGTCTACAACAAGGAAAGCTACATTCAACACCATACCTATGGCAACTAAGTAGGCAGATGAAGACAAGTTTTTTCCGAATCAAGACAACTCAAGCCACGTTCAATACTACACCTCTGGCTATCTACCCAAAGTATTTTAAATCCTAACTACAAATTGAAATGCGGGATTTTAAAAACTTTGGGGGGAGGGGGGTTGTAGATGGTCAAAACATATTTTCACTGAAGATCTAAGAAGTGAATGCCCATGGGCTAAACACTTCAAATGGACCCAAAGTCAAGTCCACAATAAGCTGCAACGAAGATCATCTGATGATTGAAGCGAACCTCACTAAGCAACTCATATCGACCCAACCAGGTCAAACACGAGGTGACCCCCGCAACACGCCTCACATCAAGCCGAAATGCGTCATCATTCAGTCAAGCCTAGAGTCGAATTCTGAGCTAAATTGGAACTCATAGGCGAAGTTCGCTAATTAACGAACTTCACCCACGTGGACTAAGTCACCCACAACCGAAGCGACCTTCGCCCACGTCTTCAACGAACTTCACCCAGCCCATGAAATTCACCTAAATAGCCGTTTCAGAGCTATTTTTAGGGGACAACCACTCTCCACTAACCTCTACTTTAATGGTCACTTAATCCACATTTAAGGGGATCATTAACTCTTTCTTTTAGCCTATAAAAGGAGAGGAGGTCATCCACTTTATAGAGACTCACAGGGAGATATACACACAAACATGGATGAAGAGATATATACGTGCAGAAGTATATGTTTGTGGAAAATTTTGTAAGAAGAAAATTGAAAGAATTGAATTTGATTTATTCATTCTAACTGCTAAGAAAAAGAATGTTTACAACTCTCTCAATCTCTAACTTATTATAATTTGAATTTTCAATTACAAAAGAGAAGAGGATTAATATAAATCCCCTCTTTGTTTAATTCTGGGTTCTTCTTGGTGTCGATGAAATGCCTCCGTCGAAAGTCACGTCGAGTTTGCTTCTTGTTGATGATCCGAACACATCGCTTCACTGGAATAGTATCTTCTCCTCATGATTTGACGCTGTCGAGAACTTGTAAAGTAAGTTTGAAATTAATTCTTAACGAGTTTAGGAACTCAGAGTGAGTTTAAACTCTTGTATAATAGTTGATTTGAACCGAAAGTTGATTATAGCCAAGAACGAGCTCCTCGTTGCTGGAGTTGAAGATGATCTCCATTGAGGAATAATGTCGATCCTTTTAGGCCGTTTCTGATCAAAAAAACTCCAACTCCTAACTCGGTTGAGTTTTCTCTTATTTATAAGGGATTAAGGGGGTGTAACCATCCCTTAAATCACTCCTAAGTGGGGTGTAACTGCCCTCAAATCATGGGAAACGATTTCGAAACTGTTCAACTTATATTTGAACGAGTCAAACACCTTGATTTGCGTTCTGGGCATGAACCTACGTTTGAATGCATGATTTAGACGATGCGTTAGCATCCGAGCTTGAGCTGCATCTGTGGGCTTGAGCTGTGTCTGTGGGCTTGAGCTGCGTCCATGGCTACGATCATGTTGCGTTTACATCTGTGATTGTGTCGCATTCGCGATGGTGAACGCAACGTCTGGAAGCTGCATTGGTACTGTGTTTAGTGGTTGAAAACACTGCGTTTGTGTTGTGTTTGAGCTGTGTTGATAGCTGAGAATGCAGTAATTATGTTTCTTTGACTCTAGAACGCAATCAGTTGTGTTTCACCTCTGGGATGCAGGGATGAGTTTTGCGTCTTGGATTGAAGAGATCGTGGACATGTAATCTCTTTTGTCAGAGCGTCGCGATGATTATTATTTTGCAATCTTCGCTTTAGCTCTTTGAAATGTAAGAGTCGTCAGATTGCAACTCTCATTATTGGTTGTGAAGACCATTGATCAAAGCTTTCATCGATTGTCATGAAGGTCGTCGATTTGTAACGTTCATTGATCTACGTGAAAGTCTTTAAATTGTAGCATTCTTGAAGTCGTTGAATTGCAACCCCCCTTGTTGATGTTTGATGGGGATAAGCTATCTATTGTGATTTTTTTGACAGCCTATAGCATACATTTGTTATTCTATTGAGAAGTATTACTAAGAGAAGACTGAGCTAGTTTCCAAGCAATCTGATTCTCATCAACAACAAAAAGACTCATCGCCTTACTTGGCGAGTCAACAAAGTACAAGATCGACGCTCCACTGGCACAAGAAAAAGAACCTTAGGAAAAAATAAATTTTCCTTTGTTTTATTATATTTTCTTTTATTATAATATGTATCAATTACAATTCAAAATAACATGAAACAATATAGATATCGACCAAAAAATTGCTAAATCAATCGACCACCTCGTAACAAAGTTGTTCCTTCAGCATATCTATCTTGCAAATGGGAAGTATAGAAGTTTTTCATTGAAATTTTGCTTCTAGTTGATGCAGGGCCTCGATAACGGGGGTTAATTTTTATATAAGGTGTACAACTATCCACTCCGTAGGAGAATAATAAAGAATATTGCAAGGCCATAAAAGAAGGGTGCAATTTGCTAATTCTTTACAAATTTTCATTCTGAAACTGAACAATAATATCACCAACAATTAGCCCTCCAATATCATTACTGGTTGGTGCATTGTATTAAAAAGATTCATGATTTCTTTTCTCCCATCAACCTAATTCTTAAAATAATGATATTGGATTGTTCGTATCTATCTCTTGCCGATCTAAAGAGTTTGGCAAGTTCATTGATCAAATCAAACATCAAATAAAACTTTGCACATTTTTGCGATCTAAATCAGAGGAACCATTGGTATTAGCAAAAAAGGAGAGTCTCTTGGCAGCTTCATTTTCAGTGTCATATGTGTGTGTGTGTGTGTGTGTGTTGAAATTACCCTAAGGGGGGGGGGTGAACAGGGTATATGGTAATCTAATCCGATTTAATGCCAATTTAAAAACTAATTAACAATTATCCTAGCAATTTTGATATACAACGAATTATATGCAAGGATATGTAATTAAAACAAGGGCGATATAAACATGAGACAATGACGATATAGAATGTAATAAACAATGAGCACAAATAAAATGCCAAGGCAAACTCAAACACACAATATGATCACGGAGTTCGGTCACCCTCGACCAACGTCTCTGCTCCTCACTCATGAGGAGAATCTCCACTATCACAACCGGTTTTCAACGTTCACCAAAAATGTTTACAACTCACACAATCGGTTTTGTAGCTCACCGAAAACTTTTACAACTCACACAGTTGTAATCACACAATAAACCCTCTAAGTGTTGGCCTAGCCCGTGTTAACTTCCTGAAGTGCTTAGATTTACCACCTCTCTCTAGGCTTTACTACCAACACCACTCCTCTTGGAATTGACCTTGTCTCTCACCAACCACTTCTTTCGGTGTCCTTGTGTATTACAATGTGATCTCACGATAATGAAAGCTCTAATACAAGTTTTGTTCTCTACAATGGATGAGAACGAATTGTAAGCTCACTCTCAAAGATACAACCCCACAACTCAAATGAATACAATATGTGAAAATACAAAAAGCTCAAGGGGTGTGTGTGTAATCAATGAGAAATAACAAAATCAAACTCAAATTGATCTAGCAAATATAAATATAACAATTAAAATATAAACAAGCTAGATAATTGAGTTTAGAAAAACTTCTCTAAGAGCAAGCGAGAGAGATTAAAAGATTGATGCTCAAACACAAAATTGATCTCCTCTCCTTATAAACTTCTTTTTGCATAAACCAAAAAAACACACTTAAACTTTGAAACAACACTTGTGAGAAACTCCCTTAAACATCCATAAGAAACAAATGAGAGAAGAGGGCTTTTTATAGCCTCTCAAATCAGCCAAAAAACCCACAAGAACCCTCAAAAGAACAAAAATTGGAAAAACTAGCCGTTATGGGCTGAAAACTCTGGATCAGTCGACTGATGACACCATCAGTCGACTGATAAAGTCGACCGTTGACAGTTTTGGTAGATTCTAGAATTTTTGTGTATCTAACTTTATAAAATCAATTCAAAATAGTAAATCAACTCCTAAAATCATGAAATTTTGATGAAAGTTTCTAAACATGTAGCTAAACATGTTAGAAAAATAATTTCTGAAATATCACTTTTTATTTGTGACAAATAATTGTTTTAATATAGATATTCCAGATTCTAAAAACTACTAAAACACTTGATTTTGTAAAATTATTTTGACATAGTAAATCAACTCAAAAATGATAGAATTTTAGGAAATGTTTGTAAACATGTAATATAACATGTTAGAAAAATATTTTCTCAAATTACATTTTTCATTTGTGAAAACTTATTTATTTTGTAAACTGTTCAAGAACACGAAATCATCAAAACTTGATTTTTGATAAAATTCTTCCAAACGAGTTTTGAAACACTTTTTAATAGATTAATAGGCTTGAGGAAAAATATAAAATAGTGTAAACAAGTCTTTAATCTATAAACATATTATTTTCCAAATAAATATGATAAATATAAAACTAGCATGTATGTTTATAAATGTAACTATTTATTTCATAATTATTTAATTTAACTTGGAAGCGATGAACCGAAAATGTGTATGTGTATAATATTTGAGTTTTAAGTATAAACACACAAAGTATAATATCTAAACTAGAAACAATATACCCAAGCTAAGAGAACTTCGATATGCTCGTCTTGGTTGCGGATGAAGAGATATTGGATCTTGACTTGAAATGTAAAGCTTCATTCCGATTCCGCCAACCTCCTTTGAATATTATCGTTAAGCTCAATTCCATCCAACATCCAACTTAGAATTTTTGTGTAGGATACCTAACAATCAAATATAAATACTTAACAAACATTGTTAGAAATTATTTGTTAATCATCAAAATTAGATTAGATAGTAGACTCATAAATATGAGACCTAACAATCTCCCCCTTTTGATGATGATAAATAATATACACAAAAAGATATAAAACATGCATGATATGTAAATTATAATTATCATGCATAAAACCAAGAAAAAGCAAGATATACTCACAATGTATTTGTTTGTCCCCTTTTGTCAACATCAAAATAGGGGAAAATAATAAGAATAAGAGAGCGAAAGCTCCCCCTATCAAAAAGGCACGGTGAGTATAAACAAGAAAAAAGTGATGGGGAAAGGCTCCCCCTATCAAAAAAGCCATGAAGCATATGTTAATTGAAATTATATATAAAAACTATATCTCCATGCTATGTGAACAAATCACATATAAAACACAAATCACACTAAGGGTGAATCAAAAAGCACACACACATATGTATCACCACGAAGTGTTTACAAAAGATTCTCAAGAACATACCAAATAATAGCGCACAATTTGCAAACCAAATAAAAATCATAAAAGTCCATGAAACCAAGAAGGCAAATCATGAGAATTTATGAATTCATGAAAACTAAACAAATTTCAAATGAAAGGTCCAATGAAAAAATATATCCAAGTTTTTGATCAACCATTTAACATTTAAGCACACATCAAAAGATAAAGAAATCATGAATCAAATGAATGGAAATCATGAAAATCATGAAAGATAAAAAGAATCACATAAACATACAAACATGAATCATGATTAAGAATTAAAAAAATGCAATAATATCAAAAACATACTTGATTCATAAAATATTTAAACTAACTTGCAAACTTTGTTTTAAACTTTTCTTAGATTATACAACATGTTGAGGCTGAGAGATATATATAGGCTCTCAAAACAAAATCCCAAAAACCAATAAAAACAAACAAACCCCACAAAATCAATACAATCCCTGAAAATCAAGAAGCAGAAAAAATAGCCATCGGTAGACTGATGGGTTCATCGGTAGACTGATGAGCTGACCGTTGTAACTGCTAAAAAGCTTATCGCGTGACTAATGGAGTCTATCGGTCGACTGATGAGCTGCTTCGGTCGACTGATAAGGATCAATTGACTGAGCAGAAACAAATGCTAATTTTAGCCGATTTCATCAGTCAACTGATGACCTTATCAGTCGACTGATAACATGCACAGGGATTTTACTGAGTAGTGAAAATAAACTTTGAACTTAGTTTAAAAATAGCAAATAAATTCCAAAAATTAGAAAATTTGGGAAAATGATTATTCTGATAAAAATGGATATGTTAGAAAAGAAAATTTTCAAATATCATTTTCCCTTTGTTAAAACTTATCATTTTGCAAAATCTCAAGAATACGAGTTCGTTTAAAACACTTGATTTTGACAAAATGATTTTAACCAAATTTTGGAATCCTTTTTAATAGATTAATAGACTTTGAAAACGATGTAAGTATTATTATTTAGTCTATAATCCAAAAACACAAAATATGAAACAATACATGTATAAAACTAAAATTATCATGAAAACAAAGCAACAAAGAAAAAAAATATTTTGGTACCCAAATACTTTTGGCACCGAAGAGTTTAGGGACATGACTCCTATCAATAAAATCCAAAGCCCTAGGGTTATGATCCTATTTGGGCGCATGTAGTGTACGTGTCCGGTCATAGCAATAATCTCGCAAATGACTCTTCCTATTGCAATAAGAACAATGGAATGGATCCATTTGTTTTTATTGACCATGAACTTGTGCACGAGAAACATTTGCAAATAAGGGTGATCTTTTAAATGCATTTTGTAAATAAGAAATCTTTTTCAAATCAAAACAATATTTGGCTAAATGACCAAATTTACCATAATAATCACATTTAAACACACTACCATGCTTATGATGAGCAATGAGTGCATGTGTGTGTATATGTTGATAAGAAGCTTTATGAGATGCACATGAAGCAATATTATTGGCCTTAGTGGATTTATGTGCATCATAGCAAAATTTAGCAAGATGGTATTTTCGTCCACAAATTGAGCACTTATAAATTTTGCTATACATATGTGCATAGTGATTGGGTTTTAAAGTGGTAACTCTAGACTTAGCACATATCTCAATAAGTTTCTTATTATTATCAATGCTTTTAGTTAGGGTTGAATCTAGAGAAGATATATGATTTTTTTATAAGATTCAATTCATTATTAGGCACAATAACATTGATATTAGAAGTAAAACAAACATGATCATTTTTAAAAGAATTGAATTCATGTCTAATTGTTTCTACTTCTTGCATGACATTATTTTTATCATGAGCCAAACTAGAAATATCCATTTTTCATTTATCACTTTCCAAATTTAATTTATCAATGTTTTCTTTAAGAGATAAATTTTCTTTATCAATGATATTAAATTTGGATGCTAGTGTCTCATTATCGGATTTCAAATTAACATGCTTACTTTTTAAATCAATAAAATTATGATGCAATTTCTTGTAGGTATGCATTAATCTATCATATGCACATGCGAGTTCACTATTAGATAATTCACTTTCGGATTCAGAATCGCAAACCTCACTAGGGCTATCGCCTAGTGACCGTGTGCATTATGATGATGCTCCATCCTTACTCGAAGTGGATTCCTTCAAAATGCGTCGAAACTCCTCCAAGCTTCCCTAATGTGCTTCTATAAATTTTCACAATGTATAAGCACTATCAAAATGATCAAGCTTATTAGACATAGATGAATCAAATACATTTAGCAAAAATTCTAACAAGAGCTTGCTCATAGTAAACATTATCTTATCATCATTACTCCACTTAGATGTCTCCAAAGTGGGCACAACATATGCACTATCAATAACTTTTCATAAATTGATATGTTTAGATTTAGCAAATATTTTAAATCTAAACATCCATTGAGCATAAGGAAAATTATTAAACAAGGGAGTAACATTAATATCATAGCCTACACTAGGTGCATCATGCATATCCATGATATATTTATGCAAGCAATATGAATTAATCTCAAAACAAGATTAGCAAGATATAAAACTTGGATCTTTAACTCTAGGCGGTTAAGCCACAAATCAAGAGCACCAAGTTCTGATAACAAATAAAATTACCCTAGAGAGGGGGTGAATAAGGTATATGCTAATCTAATCCGATTTAATATCAATTTAAAAACTAATTAACAATTATCCTAACAATTTTGATATACAACAAATTATATGCAATGATATGTAATTAAAATAAGGGCGATATAAATATGAGACAATGGTGATATAGAATGTAATAAACATTGAGCACTAATAAAACATCAAGGCAAACTCAAACACACAATATGATCACGGAGTTCGGTCACCCTCGACCTACGTCTCCACTCCTCACTCACGAAGAGAATCTCCACTATCACAACCGATTTTCAACATTCACCGAAAATATTTACAACTCACACAATCGGTTTTGTAGCTTACCAAAAACTTTCACAACTCACACAGTTGTAATCACATAATGCACCCTCTAAGTGTTGGCCTAACCCGTGTTAACTTCCTCAAGTACTTAGATTTATCACCTCTCCCTAGGCTTTACTACCAATGCCACTCCTCTTAAAATTGACTCTGCCTCTCACCAACCACTTCTCTTGGTGTCATTGTGTATTACAACGTGATCTCACGATAATGAAAGCTCTAATACAAGTTTTGTTCTCTATGATGGATGGAAACTAATTGTAAGCTCACTCTCAAAGATACAACCCCACAACCCAAATGTATACAATATGTGAAAATACAAAACGCTCAAGAGGTGTGTGTAATCAATGAGAAATAACAAAATCAAACTTAAATTGATCTAGCAAATATAAATATAACAATTGAAATATAAACAAGCTAGATAATTGAGTTTAGAAAAACTTTTCTAAGAGCAAGTGAGAGATATTAGAATATTGATGCTCAAACACGAAATTGATCTCCTCTCCTTGTAAGGTTCTTTTTGCATAAACCAAAAAACACACTTAAAATTTGAAACAACACTTGTGAGAAACTCCCTTAAATATCTATAAGAAGCAAATGAGAGAAGAGGGCTTTTTATAGCCTCTCAAACCAGCCAAAAAACCTACAAAAACCCACAAAAAAAGGAAAAACTACCCGTTATAAACTAAAAACTCTTGATCACTAATAAAGTCGACCGTTGACAGTTTTGGCAGATTCTAAAAGTTTTGTGTATCTGACTTTCTAAAATTAATTAAAAATAGTAAATCAATTCCAAAAATCATAAAATGTTGACAAACATTTCTAAATATATAGATAAATATGTTAGAGAAAGAATTTCTGAAAGATCAATTTTTATTTGTGATAAATAATTATTTTAAGATATATATTCCAGATTCTAAAAACTGCTGAAATACTTAATTTGTAAATTTATTTTGGTATAGTAAATCAACTCCAAAAATGATAGAGTTTTGGAAAATGTTTGTAAACATGTAATATAACATGTTAGAAAAATATTTTTCAAATTGTATTTTTCATTTGTGAAAACTTATTTATTTTGTAAACTGTTCAAGAATACGAAAACGTCAAAACTTGATTTTTGATGAAATTCTTCCAAACAAGTTTTGGAACACTTTTTAATAGATTAATAAACTTGAGGAAAGGTTTAAAATAGTGTAAACAAGTCTTTAATCCATAAATATATTATTTTCTAAATAAATATGATCAATATGAAACTAGCATGCATGTTTATAAATGTAACTATTTGTTTCATATTTATTTATTTTAACTTGAAAGTGATGAACCAAAAACGTGTATGTGTGTAATATTTGAGCTTTAAGTATAAACACACAAAATATAATATCTAGACTAGAAACAATATACCAAATCTAAGAGAACTTCGATATGCTCGTCTTGGTTGCGGATGAAGCGATATTGGATCTTGACTTGAAATGCAAAGCTTCATTTCGATTCCGCCAACCTCCTTTGAATATTATCGTTAAGCTCAATATCATCCAACCTCTAACTTAGGATCTTTGTGTAGGATACCTAACAATCAAATATAAATACTCGACAAATATTGTTAGTAATTGTTTGTTAATTATCAAAACTAGATTATATATATATATACATACATATATACATATATATATATATATATATATATATATATATATATATATATGTGTGTATTTTATATATATATATATATATATATATATATATATATATATATATATATATATATATATATATATATATATATATATATATATATATATATATATA
>NC_033797.1:138478533-138485278 GCF_001876935.1 Asparagus officinalis
AAAAAACATCGCGATTCTCAAAAAGAGAGATCAAAACCGCTGCCCTCTCTCAGATCTCTCTTCCTCCCAAAATTGAAGAGCTTCCCCCATTTCTCCGCCTACTCCTCCTCCAATAAAAAACATCGCGATTCTCAAAAAGAGAGATCAAAACCGCTGCCCTCTCTCAGATCTCTCTTCCTCCCAAAATTGAAGAGCTTCCCCCATTTCTCCGCCTACTCCTCCTCCAAACGAGCACGAGATCGCTCGAGCACGAGATCGCCGCCCCTCTATCAGATCCCCGACCACGAAGCCTCGCTCGAGCACGAGATCGCCCCCCTCTCTCAGATCCCCGACCGAGCAGCTCACAGCACCGACGGCGAAGGTCTTCTCCGGCGCTCGTGACCCCCTCTCTCACTCCGATGCTCGTGACCCCCGACCGAGCAGCTCACAGCACCGACGTTCGTGACCCCCTTCTCCGGCGTTCGTGACCCCAGACCGAGCAGCTCACTCCGACGCTCGTGACGCCCTTCTCTGGCGTTCGTGACCCCAAATTTGAAGTGAAACATCGCCTCCTCCATTTCCCTCTCAGAGGTATTATCCCGCCTCCCCCATTTCCCTCTTCAACTTGATTTTAGGTGAAATTGATTTTAGGGCTTCTGTTCGTTTGATGCTATAACTTCAGTTTGGAAGTTGGGTGAAATCAGATTCCTGGTTGTTGCTTGCTTGATTGCTTCTAGGGGATTGTTGGTTGCTTGCTAGTTTAGTATTTGAGCTTGGTGGTTGCTTGTTGTTGCTTGTTGTTTGTCGATTTCAGCTTCTTACTTGCTGGTATACATTTTCTGTTGTGAGTCTTGATGTGAGTCTTTACAATTTCTGTTGTGCACTAAATCCTGATGTGAGCCTTTACAATTTCATAAGCCTTGTCGATGATTGCTTTGACTGACTCATCACTACATCACTGCTTTGTACTGCTGGATCCATCAATGCCCACTCGCGCAAACAAGAGTTGAGGAATTTGCTTGATGTTAATATACACCACTGATTGATTTCAGTTTGAGAATTTGCTTGATGTTAATATACTACAAGAGGTGAAGAATGTTTGGGTCTAGCCCTGATTGTGTAGTATGTTATTGTAAAAAAAATTTATAGTATGTGGATTATTGGGGTCTAGCCATGTTTGGGTCCTGCAATCAAACCCGCTCGTGCAAACACCCGTCATACATATGCTTCATTCTCAAGATTTTCAGAGTATGACAAAGAGTGTCAATTTATGTGTCAATTGCAGTGAATACATTCATTTGTTTTCTTATCGACATACCTTTGTTTTCTTATCTGGCCTTGGTATATAAATTTCAGATAATGCTACACTATCACAAAGTATGACAAAGAGTGTCTTTTTTCCATTGATAATCTATTTTCAAGGCACAAATTTGCAGGTGATATAATGGCAAGAAAGAGTTTTTATGTTGTAAAGAGAGGTCGCCGTTGTGGTATTTTTTATAATTGGGAGGAATGCTTTTCTCAAGTTGATAGATTCCCAAATGCATCCTACAAAGGGTATGCGACGTATGAAGAGGCTTTGAGTGAATGGGATAAGCACTTAAGCGCGCGTGATTCATCATCCAGCTCAAGCCATGTGCAGCCACATGTTTGTGTTCAAGAACAAATGATTCCAGAGGGGCATAACTTTCTTGAGGACAAGGGAACACCTAGGGAAACTGCTATTAAGTACATCTTTGTTTTTTTATTAGGTTCAGTGTTTACAATTTTAATGTTTCTAGTATGTATTGTTGCAGTATTTGTTGGTTTATCTATTAGGGGAAACATGTGATGTTATTCGTGTATGATTCTTCAATGTACCTTAGTTTTGTACTTAATTTTGTACTGGGTTTGGAGCGTGGTAACATTTATTGTGAGTTGGGTTAGCTTTACAAAGTTGCATTTCGTTGTAACAATGCCTGTGTTCATCTCATAAGTTAGCACCTTATCTCCAAGATCCTTAGCAACACCAAGACTAGCAACTTGCCTCTGATTGTAACCAAGTGATGCCTTCAACACTGGAGATATGCTACCAAAGAGATAGCCAACTCCTGCAGCAGATTGAACCCACACTCGGAAAGTTGGCTATGTTGATGAACAGGATTCTTTTAAGTTCGAAATAAGAGTTAGGTCATCTCCTCTGACTCGCGTCCTCATCACCATCTAGCAGTTTGTATCATATGTTGTGAGTCCCTGCAGCTCTGGGCCTACAAGTCGAGGATTGTTCTCAAAGCTGTAGATGATGAAGACAGAGTGAGAAGAACAAAATTATACAACAAATCAATAGTAGAAGAAAATAAAAACATAGAACATAGCCATGTAGTCTATAATAAAAGAATGTAGTATACAGACATAGCCATCAAAACCATACTATTCTACAAAGAATATGATGAAAATCATTGCGGCACTCAACCATAGATTTCTATTTGTTAAGGTCAAAGTCATAGTAGAAAAGATGGTTAAGACATCAAATCATGGTGCATCGTGTCATGGTGCATCATAGCTAAGGTTCACATGGAAGATCATCGTCTGATAAATAGGACAGAGGATTAGCTTTACACATCAGCAGCATCAGATACAGGTTCAAAATCAAAAATATTGGAACACATTTGCATCTTCAAATGATGACAATATAGCATTGGAACACAGCATTGGAACACAAAAATAGAGTTCACAATCAGCAGCAATATTGGTCTGCAATACAAAAAAAGAGTTCACAATCTGCATTGGAACACATTCAGCAGCTTCAAATCAGAGTTCACAATCAGCAGCTTCTACAATCCAGCTTTGAACAATCAGCAGCTTCTACAAGATTCTTCTTCTTCTTCTTCACAACTTGGGTTAGCTTGGGTTAGCTGCAAATTTCATGACATATCTAAATCAAATGAGACAATACATGGATAAGGTTAATTGTATTGTATTACTAAAAAATGTGAGTTAATGCTTTGATGCATGTAGTTAGGGAACCAAGAAGCAATGGTTACGATCTTACTAGTTTTTGAAAATTAAAATCTCATAGACTTAATTAAACACCTGCAAACTACATGATAGGCTTATCCATCAGGTGATCTGACCACTCACCTCATAGACTTAATTAAACACCTGCAAACTACATGATAGGCTTATCCATCAGGTGATCTGACCACTCACTTTGTTTACATGTTCTAGAACAAATCTCAAAAAAACATTGTACAATAAGAAAACTTCAAAACTATATGTTGATGGTATCTGTTCTACACTAGACAGCTGCCCATCTAGCACCATTTCGAATCAGTAGTCGGAGTAATCCAGTTTTCTGTACATGGACATTTCATTAAATGTAGATAGAAGTGAACAATGGATCACTAACCCAACTATCCAGTAGCACAAGCTTTCTAGTGTATGCCAAAAAAAGTGAGACTTGTGGTGAAACCACTATGCAAGCATCATCTCCATATACATACATATACAACAAATACACATATATACATAAATTCATGTATGTATGCATAGAAACAATCAATGGGTATACTGACTGTATGCTTGTGCTACTGGATAGTTGGGTTAGTGATCCATTGTTCACTTCTGATGTATGATATGAAAAAAAGCTAAACATATAAGAAATTCACAAATGAGCTACATATGAAAAAAAATTAATTGTACCTTGGCAAGTTGACTTTACAGCTAGTTCTATAATGCCCGAGTTCACCACATCTGCTACATATACGCTTTTTCCTCTCTTTCTTTTCTTGTGCTTGTTCTAAGCCTGACTGAATTCTAGTAGCATTGCGTGGACGACCTTTAGTCCTTGCAGATTTTTCAGGATCACGAACTGTAATCTGAGGAATGTGCTCCATTGTATGTGAAATGGGTGCGGAAATCTGAGGATTATCTTCTGTTTCTGTTTCTCTAACTTCTTCTTCAAGTGATTCTATGAATTTTGTTAACACATTATCTAATTTCTGCATCCTTTCTTCTGAATCAAATGCAAGCTCGAGCGCATTATTGAATTTTGCTCTTAAAGCCCAAGATTTCAACAAATTAATCTTCTCTTCACAGCTTGTGAGGTTTCTTCCAAATACAATATTGCCAACCCCAATGTTACGATGTCGAGCATGTATAGTCCAACGGTGTAGGATGTAATGGTCGGGTAATGAAGAAATTTGGCTAGCCATCATTAGCGACAATATATGTCTACATACAATGCCATTAGTTTCAAACAAAGCACAAGAACAAATGAATTGCATCTTACTGGATTCTTCATAAGTAACCACCTCCCATTTTTCTCTATCTGCAAACTTACAAATCTTGTATTCAATAATATCCCCATCTTTGCTCAATTCTTCACAAAACTCTGTAGCAAATCCTTTGAATTCAGTTTGGAACACATCAAACATGTTGTGTGTATATATTTCTCCAGCTTGGACCTCAATCGGATGTCCAAGGAGCATGACAGGCTTTGTGTTAAGACTCTTAAAATCTTCATGAGCTTCACTTAAGCGACGATGAGTTAATGCTTTTTCATATTGTAATACAAACTCGTGTAATTGAGTTTGTGAGTTAACATACCCATCAAAAAATGCATTAATACTTTTACTTCTTTGGCTCGATCTCATTCCAGCAAAAAAAGTGTCCTTCAAATAACATGACACCCAATGTTCTCGATATTTGTAAACAGTTTGCAACCATCCATCCTCTTCTTCATTTATATCAAACTTCTCCTTCATCTCTAGCCAATATCCTTCACACTGTTCAATTGAAGAACTATTACACCATAAGCCCCAATACCTTTGAAACTGTTCACCATAACGAGAAACCAAAGTAGGCAAATGATCAGTAATGTGCTTTTGCATGTGCCAAAAGCAATAACGATGTCTTGTCATTGGAAACACAGAGTGAATAGCATTACACATGGCTCTATCCTGATCTGTTATAATAGCACCTGGTTCAACCCCATGCATGCATTTCAGCCATTCTTGAAATAACCACACAAAGGTATCTTCTTGTTCATCAGCTAATAATGCACAACCAAGTAAAGTGGACTGTCTATGATGATTCACACCAGTAAATGGAGCAAATGGAAGACTGAACTTATTAGTTCTGTATGTCACATCAAACACAACAACATCACTAAATTGCAAATAAGACGCTCTTGATCTTCCATCAGCCCAGAAAACACTCCTCATTTGTCCACTACTGTCAACTTCTATTGCAAAATAGAATTCTGGATCATTCGCTGTCAAACTCTGAAAATGTTTTATGATAGATATGCATTCATGGCCAATATTGTTGACTCTCTGGTATCTAATGTGATCAATACACTGTTGTGGTGTCACTAATTCGCCTTCTCTTCCAGTGGTTGCGTTAATGACGCGAGAAATAGTGGATGGAGGCATACCTTCTTCTTGCAGACTCTCAATAAGTTTTTTACAACTTTGAGTTTTATGGAATTGTTGGTGTGATCTGTGCATCTTTGCTTTGTCTGGACTACTCAACACATGATTTGTATGTTCTTCAACAAACCCCGTGACCTCCCACGATTTGTCCTCCAATACTTTAACTCTCATCATTGCCTTACATCCCACTCGGGTCTCTCGTCGAAAAGGCATCTCCATCTTGTCTCTATTAGATCTATATCCCTCCTTATCACAAACAAACTTTCTGTCCAACACGTCTCTTGTCTTCTTCGAGTAATTTACCGTGCTCTTCCTTATTCCAAAACCCATCAACAATGCGTAATGGTTATAATAGTTATAAGCTTCTTCATAAGTATTAAATTTCATTCCGAGTAGTGGCTTAGGAGCATTTTCTGTACTGGCAGAAATTTCAATTCCACTAGCACTTGATTCTCCCATTTCGAACACTTTTTTTGCTGTAAAACAAATGCAAAGAAGAAAAAATTGAAAACAAGCCATAAGCGTAATAAAGAACTCTTGACTAGTCTGGCTTTTACACTTTTAGTGGAAATCAAAGGTCAGAAGGGATTGCGGGAGTCGTCATAAATCATGTTTTATTCGCTGAAAGAGAATGTTGTTTCAATATTTTGGTTTATCATCTTGTACCAAAGCAAATCAAATGAATTGTAATGTGCTTAGACGTTCTAATACCTTACAAAGTCCTAGCAAAAATCAGTGTTGTGGATTTGACCTTACTCCAAATATTCCAGTAAACCTTAGCTAAAAAAACGAGACTCTTATTCCGTCAAATATTCCAGTCAACCTTACTCCAAATTGAAGAGCGAGCTCGACAATCAGTGTTGTGGATTTGACCATCTTAGCTCGACAACCTTATCTAAAAAACCCTAGCCATCACCATCTTAGTACTAAGATTTGACCCAAAATTTGTGGATTTAGGAAGAAGAGAGTTGTGGATTTTGGAGAGGGAAATGGGGGAGGCGGGATAATACCTCTGTGAGCTGCTCGGTCGGGGGTCACGAGCGTCGGAGTGAGAGAGGGGGTCACGAGCGCCGGAGAAGACCTTCGCCGTCGGTGCTGTGAGCTGCTCGGTCGGGGATCTGAGAGAGGGGGCGGCGATCTCGTGCTCGAGCGAGGCGCTCGTGGTCGGGGATCTGAGAGAGGGGCGGCGATCTCGTGCTCGAGCAGCTTCGTGGTCAAGGCTTTGATCGAGATCGACGATTGGAGGAGGAGTAGGCGGAGAAATGGGGGAAGCTCTTCAATTTTGGGAGGAAGAGAGATCTGAGAGAGGGCAGCGGTTTTGATCTCTCTTTTTGAGAATCGCGATGTTTTTT
>NC_033797.1:138485641-138486163 GCF_001876935.1 Asparagus officinalis
TTTTAAAATAAATAAATAATAAAATATATAGTCTTGTATTTATTAATTCTGCTAAATATTAATTTATGGTTTAATGATTTTTTATATATAATCATTTGATGGCTAATATTATTAGTGACCTTGTTATTATTAATGTAAACCTGAGCTTAGTATATTAGTACATATGTAAATATATAAATATTTAGCTGTTATTTATTTATTAATATTATTATATGGTTAATTATTAGTATAATGATTTTTTATTTATGAATAAATAAATAAATATTTTGTAATCTTTTCTCTCCCTAATTTACTCTCATTTGAATTCTTTCCATAACTCCTCCCTAATCAATTACCTAATCACTCACAATCAATTCCATAATCACTTAACTCATTCCACTTTTACTCACTAGATTTTCTCTCTTCAATTTCACCCGTACTCTCTCTCTTTCCTTTTCTCCACCATTTCCCAAGAGCTTGTGCCAGCTCCCCACAAACAACTGGCTTTCCTTTCAACTCTCACGTTCACACCTCTCTCCTCAC
>NC_033797.1:138487163-138509732 GCF_001876935.1 Asparagus officinalis
TGTCTGATGAACCCATTAAAGTTGGACAAATAGTAAATGATCATGATGCAGGTACTCACTCATGGCACGTATTGTGCACAGAGGCATGTCTAACACTCCCAATCAAGTCATCCTTCGCTTCCGATGAAGAGGTGGAAGACGTACAAAAGGCTTTCTACAAAGTCCCGTCCAAAAGGAAAGGGCAGAAGCCGATCCAGTTCGGTAGAGTCAAACCCGAACAACTTAAGCGAGGAAGTTCAGAGGAAGATGACGGAGTTCCTCAGTTTCATTATCACGAACCCAATTCCATCCAATTGATGAAACGAATGGGGTATAATTTTAATGAAAAACAGGGTCTGAACTTCGGGAAAGGCAGACGAACCCCAGTCATCCGAATGTCTCTCACTCCTGAAGGAAAACCTCCGGACTACTATCAAAAAACCGGAAGGGGTGTGGGTTACGTCACAACTCCCTCTGTCTCTAAAAATGAAATCAGTAATTATCTGCGTCAGGATCATTCGTCCGGAACCTCTTCCTGGGAATCCGACGTCAGTGTTGGACCTTTCTTTAAAAGCTTGACTGTGAATATGGTTTCAACTAGTCACCTAGATGAAGACGCAGGGGGTGACGAAGAGTTAATCGAGTCAACCAACGATCCTTGGATCAAACGTCTTAATATTTTGTGGGATATGCGCTTCGAACAACGCGAACCACCCACTAAAGATAAAGTGATCCAGGTTAACATGGGAGATGAGTCGGACCCCAAGCCTATCTTTATAGTCGAAGACCTATCATCATCCGAAAAAGAGGACCTTATATCTCTCATCCGAGAATACATAGATGTCTTCGCTTGGAATTATGAAGATATGCCTGGCCTTGACCCGAAGGTTGCCATGCACCATCTCAACATCGATCCGGATGCAAAACCCGTTAAACAGCAACAGCGCAGGTTTCGTCCAGAGATCATGGAATCAATTGAGTCAGAAGTTAAAAAGCTTATAGACTCAGGTTTCGTTAGGGAAGAACGACACCCGGACTGGGTGGCCAACATTGTTCCAGTTCCCAAGAAAAATGGTAAGGTCCAGATATGTATTGATTTCCGCGATCTTAACGCAGCCTGTCCAAAAGACGAGTTTCCTCTTCCTATCACTGATGTCATGATCGACAATACTTGCGGATATGAAAGGATGTCTTTTATGGATGGATTCTCCGGGTACAATCAGATCAAGATGCACCCGGATGACGAAAAACACACTGCTTTTAGAACACCACTGGGGGTGTATTGCTATACAGTGATGCCCTTCGGATTGAAAAATGCAGGTGCGACTTATCAACGTGCAATGAACACGATCTTTCACGAACACCTCCGAAAGAAGATCGAGTGCTACGTTGATGATATAGCAGTAAAGAGTCAATGTAGAGACGATCATCTTGCAGATCTGAAAACAATGTTCGAAATCATGCGAGCACATCAGCTGAAGATGAATCTGACAAAATCATTTCTTAGAGTTTCAAGTGGAAAATTCCTGGGATTTATTGTCACATCCAAGGGAATCTCTCTTGATCCAGAGAAAGTGCGTGCCATCCAAGACATGCCACCTCCAAGGAATCTCAAAGAGCTCAGAGGTTTGCATGGCAGACTGGCCTACATTCGAAGATTTATATCAAAACTTTCAGGGCGTTACCAACCTTTCTCTAAGCTTATGAAGAAAGGAATATCCTTTGTCTGGGATGGAGAATGCCAAAAAGCATTCGAGGAGATTAAGGAGTATCTTACTCAACCGCCGGTTCTTGTAGCCCCAATATCAGGAAAGCCATTCCTGTTGTACGTAAGGGCCATTGAACATTCTCTTGGAGCTTTATTGGCCCAAAATAATGATCAGGGTCAAGAGCAAGCTATCTATTACCTAAGCAGGACTATGATGGGAGCCGAGCACCGATACAATCCAGTTGAAAAAGAATGTCTTGCTTTGGTATTCGCGGTTCAAAAGATGCGACATTACCTAGTTGGGCAAACAATTCATGTCATTTCTAAGGTGAATCCCTTAAGAGTTCTGATGACCAAACCATCGTCCCTAAATTGCCGGCTTGCAAAATGGGCTATCCTCTTGTCACAATATGATATGCAATTCATGCCGCAAAAGGCAATCAAGGGTCAAGCATTGGCAGACTTCTTAGCCGACCATCCCGTGTCAGGAACATCTAAGTTGTATGAGGAATTGCCTGATGAAGTTGCTGAAACTTGCGTTACTCAAGAAACCGCGCAGGTGTGGAAGTTGTTCTTCGACGGGGCATCCAGAGCGAATCCTCATGGAGCAATCACTGCAGGGGTGGGGGTGGTACTCGTCTCCCCGAATGGTCACATAATACCAAGAGGATTTTCCCTAATCAAACCCTGCACCAACAATGTAGCTGAATATAATGCCCTATTGTTAGGAATGCAATTTGCGGAAGAACTTAATGTTCAGCGCCTTGAAGCTTACGGTGACTCCCAGCTCATCGTTAATCAAATCCGGGGAGAATACGAAGTACGCCATGAAGATTTGATCCCGTACTACTTCGCAGTGCTAGAGCAAGCTAAGAAGTTCGAGGGTTTCTTTATTGAGTACATCCCGCGAGCTCAGAATGCTTATGCAGATGCATTAGCCTCTTTGGCAACCTCATTAGCATTACCCCCAGGGGCTGAGACTACTATCTCAGTCGCAGGACGCGAGTTATACTGTTTCAAGATTCCTACAGAGGAAAGCTCAAATGAGACATCGATAGGAGAAGTCTGCACAACCTCGATGGAATTAGAAGCTAGAGATTGGCGATTCCCGTACATCGATTATGCTATATACGGAATTTTGCCCGATGACCACAAGGAAGCGGCCACTATCAAACGGAAGGCCCTCCAATTCTATTACGATGCAGTTTCTCAAACCCTGTATCGTAGATCACATGATGGAATTTTGCTTCGATGTCTCTCCCGGAAGGAGGCAAAAGAAGCTCTTAAGGAAGCTCATGACGGAATGTGCGGAGCTCATCAGCCTGGAGCTAAGTTAGGCGATCGTCTTCGACGAATTGGTTATTATTGGCCGAAGATGTTCGCAGACGCGGTGGACTACGCCAGACATTGCCACGAATGTCAAATTCATGGCGATTTTATCCACCAAGCGCCGGGTAATCTACATCCTACATCTGCAACTTGGCCATTTGAAATGTGGGGCATGGATATTGTGGGACCAATCTCTCCTCCAACTTCTAAAGGACACCGGTTCATTTTGGCCGTAACCGATTATTTCTCTAAGTGGGCAGAGGCAATCCCGCTAAAAGAAGTCAAGACAAAGAACGTGATCAAGTTCATTAAACATCATGTCGTATATCGCTTTGGAGTCCCGAGACGAATAGTTCACGACAACGGGACACAATTCGTTAGCTTTGGATTTCAGAGATTCTGTGATAAATTTCGCATCCAAAGTGTCGCATCCACGGCATATTATCCGCCGGCAAACGGCCTTGCAGAGGCTTTTAACAAAACTATCGTGAAGCTCCTCAAAAAGTTCGTGTCCAAGAGCCGACGCGATTGGGACGAAAGACTCGGTGAATGTTTGTGGGCCTACCGTACAACAGTAAGGACCCCTACAAGAGCTACGCCGTTTTCTTTGGTATACGGCTGTGAGGCCGTACTGCCATTAGAAATCCAAATTCCTTCATTAAGAGTCGCTATCGCAACCGGATTGACAGATGAAGAGAAACACGAGCGACGTCTGCAAGAGCTTGAAGCCTTAGACGACAAACGACTTCAGGCTCAACAACAGATCGAACTATATCAAGCCCGTATTTCTAAAGCCTACAACAAAAAGGTTAAGGAACGGATTTTCAAGAAAGGCGATTTGGTTCTGGCTAATCGACGACCCATGGTAATGACCCACAAAACCAAGGGGAAGTTCAATCCCAAATGGGAAGGACCCTTTGTTGTTGAGACAGTCTATTCCAACGGAGCTTATCGTCTCATCAACAAGAAAGGCGACAGACTTATGATGCCGATTAATGGAAAATTTCTCAAGCAATACTACCCGTAAGCTACAAGCTTCTTGAGCTTAACTGGGGGTTGCTCATCAAATGTCTGTCTGAACAAATAAGTTCTTCTACTTTGTATGTCGTCAAGTTAACACTACACCTCTGACGATTTAAAGTTCATTTTAATAAAAGAATTTTTCAAAGTCTTTCAGATAGCTATCAGCATAATCTGTTTCGAGAAAAGATCTCAATTTTGATTACATTCAGCTCTCCTGAACGCAAGTCCTATGGCTACACTCAAAACATGTCTACAGCTGCGTTTCAAGACCTACAGCTGCAGAACCTGATGCTGCGTTTACACCAACGAACGCACAGCGTAGTCATTTCAACTTCCAGAAATTACCCCAAACAACAACAAAGGGGATCCGTGACAAGTCGGAGTGCGTCAGACTTGTCTGAACACAGCTCAAATCTCAGAGCTGCGTTCAGACCTGTATGAACCATGCGTCCTTGATAAAGCCTGCGTTCAGTCCACCTGAACGCAAGTCCTCCGGTTGCGTTCAAAACATGGCTACAGCTGCGTTTCAAGCCCTACAGCTACAGAATCTGACACTGCGTTCACACCAATGAACGTGCAACATGATCGTTTCAACCTCCAGGAGGTATTCTACAAACTAGAAGAAATCAGGTTTTTCTAAAAGACCAGACTTATGACCATCATCCAAGTCTTGAAGTCGAGGTCAAACCTGTTTGACAAAGCCAGATGTCCTCAACGGGCCTGCGTTCAAACCATTCAGACACAAGAGAATAACTTTACAGAAGTTTTCATACCACAAGAAAAACCATATCATTTCAAGAGATGTCCACAATTCATCACAGGCAAAAGTCATAATTGTCATGAGAGTATCAAAAAGTTATTACAGACTAAAAAGTTATCGAATATAAAAAGGTGGTTCCCGAAGAGAAAAGGACGCGAGATGGGCCCTAGCCTGAGCTATACGTGCAGCATTTTTAGCTCGGACCTCTGTGGCAGCCTTCGCTCTCAGTTCTTCGGCG
Source organism: Asparagus officinalis (assembly GCF_001876935.1). Taxonomy (NCBI): domain Eukaryota; kingdom Viridiplantae; phylum Streptophyta; class Magnoliopsida; order Asparagales; family Asparagaceae; genus Asparagus; species Asparagus officinalis. Next base: position 138,492,201 of record NC_033797.1, read on the forward strand.
GTGAGAGCAGCAGAGCCAGCTTCTGATCGCAAAGCCTGAAGAGTCTTTTCTATCTCAGGCTCCAAGTCAGTGCTCTGCAGCTCTTCTATGAGTTCCACTGAACGTCTGAACGAGTGAACCTTCCTGACACAGTGACCAGCCCAACTGCGATTGAGGCGTTCTAGCAAGTCCATCACATCAAAGAACGAATCCAGAAAATCTGAAAATGGAGCCCATCCTTGCTCCGCGATGAAGTGTGCCTGCTTCACCATGTTCTCTAGGAGATTGGTGAGGAAAGTTACACTCTCAAGGTCTGGGGTGTACATTTTACCACGAGGAACCATTGCAAGCGGTGTAATTAGAGGGGCGTTCTCTGGGAGAACTCCTTCTTCTTCATCATCAGATACAACAATGGGCTCAGCAGCAGAAGCCCCACCTGGCATATGAGCCAAAGCAAAGTTAATAAAATAGATGGAGGCAAACGCAGTAAATCTAAACATGCGTCAGGATCAGCCTGAACGCAAGGAAGTTAAACCTGCGTTCAAAAGCTATGAACGCAGGACTTCTGCCTGAGTTCCAGATTAAGAGATTAATCCCTTCATCTTATCAATAAACACGGAAGCCTTCTTCCACATTCAAGATCAAAGAACACATGAACAGTTGTTCGTATCTAAGACAAACAATTGTTATCAATAAACACAGGAACTTTTCCATGTGTTCAACAAGGAGAGTTCAACAATGGACACAAGAACTTCTCTTGTCATCCAAGATCAAAGAGATGAACAGTCTTTGGTCAAGAAGCATACAAGTTCTTCTCAAGATTGAAGAGACGAATTTTATTCGTCATCATCAACCAGAATTCGTCTTCAGAATGTCAAGAAAACCCATTGACAAAGAATACTTAAAACGAAGAAGACAGGGATACTCACTTCGATGTCCAGGCGTCGGAGGCGTCGACGACGGTCCGGAGGCGGACCCAGAAGCATCCTTCGACGGCGGAAGAATGTCCGCCATCTGTTCGTGAGATCTCTTGGGAGCCATGGCCAGATGACGAAATCAGATCGTGGAAGAAATAACGAGAAGAAACTCGTTTGGGAGTTCAAGAAAGAAGCTTAAACGTTAAAGCCTCTTGACATGACTAATCAACCCAATTTATAAATAATTTATGACGGTGCAGAGTCCCAAGACTCCCGCTTAAAGGAGATCTCTTCGTCATCATTACAGCCGTTTGGGCTTCTGATAAGACGCAAGACAAAGCCTTGCGTTTGGAAAACGTATAGTGGAAGCCAAACGCAATAATCTGGAGGTGCGTTCAAGCGCACAATATCCACAATTCAATTCGAAGGCCCCAAACGCAGGGGGTGATCCTGTTCCTCTGAACCCCTACAGCTGCAATTGGGATTCTGTTACACGATAACAATTATCGCAACACTTCTAACTTATCGACTCTCGTCAATAGAGCGATAAGTCCTCAAAGTTGCTCCAAACGCAACACTTCTAACTTATCGACTCTCGTCAATAGAGCGATAAGTCCTCAAAGTTGCTCCAAACGCAACACTTCTAACTTATCGACTCTCGTCAATAGAGCGATAAGTCCTCAAAGTTGCTCCAAACGCAACACTTCTAACTTATCGACTCTCGTCAATAGAGCGATAAGTCCTCAAAGTTGCTCCAAACGCAACACTTCTAACTTATCGACTCTCGTCAATAGAGCGATAAGTCCTCAAAGTTGCTCCAAACGCAACACTTCTAACTTATCGACTCTCGTCAATAGAGCGATAAGTCCTCAAAGTTGCTCCAAACGCAACACTTCTAACTTATCGACTCTCGTCAATAGAGCGATAAGTCCTCAAAGTTGCTCCAATCGCAACACTTCTAACTTATCGACTCTCGTCAATAGAGCGATAAGTCCTCAAAGTTGCTCCAAACGCAACACTTCTAACTTATCGACTCTCGTCAATAGAGCGATAAGTCCTCAAAGTTGCTCCAATCGCAACACTTCTAACTTATCGACTCTCGTCAATAGAGCGATAAGTCCTCAAAGTTGCTCCAAACGCAACACTTCTAACTTATCGACTCTCGTCAATAGAGCGATAAGTCCTCAAAGTTGCTCCAATCGCAACACCTTCCACTCGTCGACTCTTAACAATAGAGCGACGGGACCACAAAGTGTGCCACGTTAATACTGTATTCCTGGCATTTACATTATTCTTCCAATATTTAAGGCAAAAGCATAGTACAAGAGGAATAAATAGTTGTTGTCGCAATATCAAATTGGTATTTCATTGTTCCATGTCAAAACATGATATGAAAAAGAAACAATAAAAAGCCAAACGGCAACACTACCTTTATTTAAAGGAAAACAAGGTGACCTAAGATAAGTGTTGTTCCTACCAAAAGAACGATACGAAAACAGGCTCATCAATTCATCAGATCAAATGAAGTTAGCTGAGACTTAATGTCAGAAAGTTTTTCTTCATGGTCGGCCCGAACCAGCATCTCGGCCCGTTTCCGAAGCTCGTCCTCACTAGACAGCATGGCAGCTACCTCCTTCTTAGCCTCTTCCAGAGCACCAGCCTTGGCACGGTAATTCACCAGGGAAGCAGCACTTTTGACGTTGAGCTCAGTGACAATAGATTCTTCTCGTTTGAATTGAGCCTTCATCCTAGTCAACTCCACTTCAGCGGCAGCGATCTTCTCTCGCAAATTCTCCAGAGAAGTATTCGAAAGTGTCAGCTCAACTTGTTTTTGAGCATGTAGCTGTTGCAGTTGTTCAACCTCAACCTCTTCCTCAGCTATATGACGTTGAGCGGCTTCATACTTATTGAGTTCTTCGGCTCGAATATCCTCAAAAGTAGATGCAATCTGCGCTTGGATATCAGCGCGACCCAAAGCCTCCAAGAATCTGAGTTGTCCCTCTAGACGTGAGATAGCTTCAGAGCAGCGCTGAACGACGTCGACGTCACCTACAAGCTTGAGGTTGTTCAAACTATTCGTGAGCATGGGTTTGAAGGTATCAAAAGTATCTCGTCCGGCTAGCACAACCTCAATTATTTTCTTGGTAAGCCCTCTCAAGTAGTCAAGGGAAATCTTGACAAAATCTGGTACGTCTGCGGGGCTCGAAACAGCAATAGGCGACGGTACAGAAACTTCTGAAGATGCTAAGCCAAGTAAAAGACCAGCAGGCGATTTCGGTGTAGTGGCTTGTGAAGGAGTGCCGATATCCAGCTGAGATGGACTCGATTGCAAAGCCATCAGTTCCCCCATTTGAGATGACCTTGGAACGTCTACCACTTCGGTAGAGGCTAGAGAAATTGTCAGTAAAGTCGTCGGTGGAAGAGCCGTTGTGGAGGTCTCCAAACGGACCCTCGCGTCGTCAAGCCATAGCGACCCTCGCGTCGTCAAGCCATAGCGACCCTCGCGTCGTCAACCAACAGCGACCCTCGCGTCATCAAGGCACAAACCAAACGCGAGCGACCCTCGCGTTCAATGGTGTTCAGCTAACACCCAACTTCGCGTCTCAATTCAAAGAACACGAAGTTGAGTTCTAAACGCCAGAATGGGCGTTTGACTTATTCAAACATAAGTCGAACGGTTCCAAAACCGTTTATCTCACGTTCTGAGGGATTTTCGCCCACGTAGGAGCGGATATAGGAGTCAGTTACAATCTCCTATCCCCCTATAAAAACTCAACAAACCCAACGGAGTAAAGGGTTGGATCATCAGAATCTAAACCAGACGAGTTGGTTAAAGGGGCTGGCTCTTTAAAAACTAAGAGGTGAGGGATCGGATTTTTGATAATCAGATCAAGGGTTGGATTCTTTATCATCAAAACCACTCAGGTTTGGAGATTCGGCAACAACAGCAACGAAATCCTTGGAGATAGGATTTTTGAACCAACCTCAGAAAATCAAATCTGAGAGAATCCTTCAACAACAGAAAAACAGCTTGATTATTAACCGAATTTTCGGTTCCAACAACTCTATTCACAGAGTTCAAACTCGTTCAGAGTTCTTAAACTCATTCAGAGTTATTCATAAAACTTTCCACGAAAGTTCATCGTTCCCACGAGATAAAGACGGTCGGATCGTCAACGGAGAGCAAGTTCGACGCAATCAATCGAAGGAAGCACTCCATCGCTGCCAAGAAGAACCCAGTTTTAAACAAAGGGGAAAATCAAATTCGTTTTCCTCTCTTTTGTAATCAAGTTGTAACCGAGATCAAAGGAATCATAGTCACATTTTCTTTATTCTCTTCTTTACAATTTTTCCAACAAACACCAAAGAGAGATGTGATTTCTTGGAATGTGATAATACCAGGTCGTGTACAAAGAAAATGGTATAGAGGAATTATCGTGTAGATGTGTGTATATAGGCATCAAAGTTACACACACTTTTCAATTATAGGGGTTGATTGTGAACTGTGAAAAATTAGTTGTAAATCTTACATGTTAACTTTAGTCATTACATATTAACTATATCAAGTTCCCGTTAAGTTTAGCTAGTTCCTATTAACTATAATCAGTACATGTTAACTTTAGCCATTACATGTTAATTATATCAAGTACATGTTAAATATTCTTATATATGTTCACATTAGCTCTAGGATAAGTTTGCTTATTAATTAACAGATGATGACAAATTATCCAATATATGAATTAAAAATTACTTTGAATAGGTACATGTTATAGTTAACAATTATATGTGTTACTTAACCAGAACAGTTTATAATTAACATGTACATGTTTAACATATACATGTGATACTTAACAAAGAATTAATTATAATTAATAGGTACATGGTATAATTACATGTACTTGTGATATCTAACAGGAATAAGTTATTTGGAGTAGTATCTCCTCTCCGAGCTCGCCGTCATTAACAACTTGGTTTTTTAGAGTAATATGTTAAGTAGGCATATGATATGTGACAGTTTGGAGGTTGCTTGTAAATTATTTAATGAAATGTCAAAGAGAGATGTTTGAGTTTTCTACAAGTTTAAATCTAAAATTTGGAAACAAGGTTTAATTTTTGCAATGAACAACTATGTCGAATTAGAATTTTATGTCCAGTACTAATGCTATGGAGTTGTTTTGTCATTTAAATGTAAAAGACTGTACAAATTTCTGATTTGGAATGCACAATTATGTTCAATTAGCCAGTATTGTTTGTCTCATATATATTCAGCTTTGGGTTGTATTGTTTTCTTCTTTTGCTTAAAGATGAGTAATTTTTTTATAGAATCATATTTATATTGAATATAGTTAACATGTACTGGCTAAAGTTATGCACTGAATATAGTTAAAATAGGTATTGGGTATAGTTAACTGGAACATGGTATAATTATCAGGTACTGGCTAAAGTTAACATGTATCGAATATAGTTAATAGATACTGATTAAAGTTAACATTTACAGGATATAGTTAATAGATATTGTCTAAATTTAGTAAGTAGTGGATATAGTTAACAAATACTTTATTAGTCACATGACAGTGAGCATGAATTTATTTTCTCTTCTATATTCCAAATGCGAAAAAGGATTTTAATACATGTTAGCTATCTCATGAAATTGTTAATCTTGGCGTGTTCCTATAAAGTATACATAATACATAATCTTGGTGTGTTCCTATAAACTATACATAATATATGTTAACTATCACATGTAACTGCTAATATTGGTCTATTTCTGTTGACTATACACAATACATGTTAACTATCTCATGTAATCGCTAACATTGGTTTATGTTAGGAGAGAGTTGGAGGTTTAGGATTAGGAGAGAGTATGAAAATTTTAAGATTTAAATAAACATAGATAACATGAATATCCAAACATTAAGAACATATAATTACATAGATAACAGGAATATCCAAACATTAAGAACATATAATGTTAAGATTTTTAAGTTTAGGTTCTTGAAATAGTTAACAGATAATCGAGATAGTTAATATGAACAAAGAATAGTTAATAGATAATAATTGAAGTTAACAATTTTCTCTGATAGTTAACATGATCTGCATATAGTTAACAATTACTAGTTATAGTCAAGAAATACATGATCATATTTGATAATATCTAGAATAGTAAATAGATACTTTATATTGATTCGTCTTACATTCATATTGATTAGTCTTACGTTCTTGAAGCGGGTATAGCTTGAACCCACACTAAAGGACTTGATATAAGAACTTATATCCACATTATACAATCTTTCATATTAAGCTATAAAAATCTTGGTAACCTAGATAGCTCTACCGAAAGTATAGTACTACTTAGAAATCCACACTAATCACCAATTGGTACCTCACAAGTAACTCGATTGTGACCTTTAGCTTTGCGTCGAGAACATTTCACTACACTGGTTCTATTTTTGATACATCTTGTTCTATTTTTTCCCTTCATTTTAGTAGAAACTAGTGATAATATGTCGATTTTATATCTTGGTACACTATGTCTCTTATAATCTGGGATGAGATAAAGGACTGACTCATAGCTCTTTTTAAATACTTTCACAGATGTAAATGCTTTCCGTATCCAGTTATTAAAAGACTCTACAACATTAGATGTTACATGACCATAGCTAAAAACATTAAAATTTAAAATTATATAAGTATACATTTCTTAATATGTATCTGCAATAAAATTAACGGGTATGACTAAAAGTTAATAGTTCAGCGTTAGTATTAATATGTATCCCAAAAGTTTCACACGTATAGAAAAAAATTGGTAGTTAATAGATGTGGTCTAAAATTAACAGATATGATAGAAAATTAACATATAACAATTATATCTAACATCTAACTGAAAATATTAACAACCAAGGCTGACAATTAAGATATGACTATCATATGAAACATTAAACCTGAAATCACAAAGCTCACATTACAGAAACCCGAATTTTTGGTGGTCACTTTAGTACTTCTCCATGGGTAGTTGTTTCCTTTAAATATTGGTAGTAACCCATACATTGGTTGCTTGACTTTATAGTTGCAGTAATTTTATGCTTGTATTTGAACTCTGAAAGAAGATGATGGGTAGATCATTATGTATGAGTTGTTCCTAGTATTGGTGTTAGAGTCATGTTTAATTCTTCATTTCTATGTTTCTAATGTCATAATATTGTTTGGCTAACTGTAAATTTGATAGGTAAATGCAATATTCTATAATCAGTGCTCTATATTACTTTGAAGAGTGTCATTAAAAACCAGGTTTCCCCTATTTTCTGCCACAAATTCACCGAAGATCCTCGTAATACACAACTATAGCAAGAATGAAGTTCAAATTAAGTTAAGAGCTTTCATGCAAAGTAATGCCCCCCTCCTCCGAACATTTACCGAATGGGAGCACAAAACTCTAAGCAATACCTAAACAACTTGGGCAAAAGACTGACTCCATCCATGAGCTTTAGACAAGGGAACAATCACAACCGGCATCGCAACTCGATCAACATTACACATCACCAAAGCTAACCCTAGCATCGCTGCAACCTTAACCCCCTCTAACGTCACACTCCAACAAGCTCGGTCCTTGCAACTCAGTCCCGTCAAACCCTAACGGCTCAAACCCTCCATCTTTTGAAACCATAATCGAAGTCGAGATCACTCTAGTCTTGGGAGTATCAGCTCCATTGAGCTGGTTTTCTCGAATTTTTAAAGGGTGAAGAGAATTTGAGGAGATTCACCATTGAATTCATGGGGAAAAACTTGGATTTGGAGAGAGGGGAGAAGGAAAGGGGAAAGGGAAATGAGAGATAGGAGTTAAGAGAGTGGATTAATGGAGATGAACCTAGATTTTCTCCTCCATTTTCGTCGTCGCCTTGCATTTTTCGCAATCGCCATTGCTAGGATTTTCTCCACGAGGAGAGGAGAGGGGTAATTTAGGGAGAGGAGAGGAAATATGTATAATACATATTGATTTATGGGCTTTTGTGGCCGGACCATATTTGCTTGGGTTTTTGGGGTTAAACAACATGGGAAGAAGTATACGGGGTTGGGTCACATGAGCTTTATTTTTTAAGGGCCTTGACACAAATTTTCCTTGTATTTATTTAGCCTGTTGTCCACCACTATATTCAAGCCCAGAAAAGCCCAACAGGTGCCCATCATCACGCAAAGCAGCATGCACAAATGCCACTAAGATATCTACGTGGAGCTAAGCAAGCTCCTACATGGCATCATCCATGAGTCTTTGGGGCTGTTTGGTTTGTGGATTAATCTTGATACATATAATAGATTTTTAAAAACTCATAACTGAAATTGTGTTTGTTTGTGATGGATATTAAAGATGATTTGCATCAGGAATAAAATCCAATCAAGTTTCATTTGGTTGTACATGAATTCTATTGAGGATATGTGACTAAAATTCACAAATCCGGTTGAAATCAACACAATTTTAGAGAATTTTATTTGATCCATTTATCCTATGTGGCAACCCAGCAATGTGCAAAAAATGACAAGTAAACAATATATTTGTTAAAAATCCATGATGTTTAACTTGTGGGTCCTATTTTTCTAATGCAATGATGCAAAATTCATGGAAACAAATAGCCCCTTCATGTTTACTTGCTAAATGCAGAGTGCGTCATTTAAGTGTCACATAAGAATCGAAGGAACATTTTGTTTCCATGCATTTGGTGAGTATTGCATTGTAAAATAAGATCTATAAATTTAATAATCTAAATTTTTGCTAAATACAATATTTTTTTTGTTATTTTTTATTCCACAAATTTTAGATTGCTACATAAAATAGCTGCATCAAATGAGATTCCCTAAAATTATACTGATTTCAATTAGATTTATGATTTTAATCACATATCCTCAATAAAAGTTCACATGCAATCAAACAAATTATCGTTGCATTTTATCCCTTAAAGAAATTCTCTTTAATATCTATCATAAGCCAATAAAATATTTTAGTATAGATTTTTCAAAATCCATTACACACATCAAGATGGAATCAACAGATCAAACAACTCCTAAGTATCATATTCAATCAAAGGTTAACTTTTAAAAACCTCCCGAAATGGGGTTGTTTCTTCCAAAAAACCGTTGAACTTTGTTTTCTTTTCCCTTAATACCCCATAATCTTTGTTATTCTAATTTTCCCACAAAACCCCTCAACTTTTGCAAACACCAATTTTTAAACCATAACAAATGTCCTAGGTTAGTCGCACCATTGTACAGATCTGTGTACTCACTCTTAAACCATAAAACTAGCTCTTTAATTGGAAGTAGAAAAAAATAACCTGAAGTTTATAATCCCTTAATATTAGAGGCAAGATTTAATAAAAAATGTACGAGATTTGGAATTTTTTTTTAAACCAAAGAAAAAGAGCAAAAGCTTTTGATCTTGACCCGTGCACGAAGAAAAGAGAGCCGAGAAAGAGTGCTCAATAGAAAGTGCTCAAGAAGTTGCGTTGAGAAAGATCTAGGGATTAGGAAAACAAAGTTCAAGGGGCTAATAGGAAATATCCCAAAGGTTTAGAGATTTTATGAAACTTACCCTTACTAAATACTCATGTTTCTAATTACATATCTGTACAATCTAGAATCGCGATGCCCATATGCAATTACCGACTCTTATGCCCTGTTTGGATGGAGGGTAGAGAAGGGGAGGGGAAGAGAAATGAGGCTTTCACCTTATTTGGGAGTTTTTTTAAGGAGGGTAGAGAGGAGGAAGGAAGGGGAAAGTAGGGTAAAATTGCTTGGTTTTCTTTCCCCCCTGATTTGGGCGGTAGAGGAGGGTAAAGGAGGGTAAAGGGGTGTAATGACATTCTTACCCCTATCAAAACAAATAAAAGAGCTGATGTGTTATTAGTATAATGTCATTTATGTAAATTTACATATATTTACTTCCTTTCACCTTCATTCACCTTACTCAACTCCCAAACAACATATTACAATTCTCTTCCCTTCCCTTCCCTTCCCTTCCCGTTGTTTACCTTTCCTTCCCTTCCCTCACTAAACTCCCAAACACACCATTAAGTAATGAGCGGAGAAACGAGCACGAGCGCAATGAGGGCCCATACGTAGAAAAGCCTTTCCTATTTGAAACTAGGTAATATGAAAAGCATCGAGAACAGTCTACACTTTAGGCCCTCGCCCGTTAACCCGGTAACCGGCCCAAGTTTACTCTCACATCTTGACGGCTCCATTAAACGGATTCCGGCGGAAGCATGTGTACGCGGGAACCATTATAGGTATAATTACGCCTCACCTCGCCCCCCCCCCCCCCCCATTCTGAGCCTTTCTCTCGCTTTTTCCCTCTCGTCTCAATTCACTTCTTAATTCGACCAATTCGCAAGAAAGTTAAAGCCCTAACCCTCAGGCTCAAACGATGGATGGACGCCGGGAACGCGACAACGACGCGGCCGCGGAGACGATCGACACCGGCGGACGGAGGCGAGTGCGGATGCGGAGGCGGATGCCGGCGGTCGCCGGAGAAGGAGGAGATCGGAGGAGGGCGAGCGTGGGAGAGCGAGGACGAGGCGCTTCTCACTAGGGCTCAGGACCTGATCTTCAAGATTTGGGAGGTGCGGGCAAACCCTAACCCTAGGCACCTTCACACTCTCGCCTCCATTCTCGAAACTGAAGAATCGAGGTCTGCTTCTATCTACCTCATGATTAGGGTTTTATATTTGAGTGATCGATTTTTTGTGGCATGAAGTGCTTGCCGCTTGAAATTTTAAGAGATTGAGCTCATTTGATAAAACTGCAGATTAAGGAGTTGTAATCGATAAAAGCTTGACATTTTTAAGCAGGCCGCCGCTAGAAGCAAGGAAGTAACAAACGTAACACAAAATTACAAACCCTGAGTTACTGTTGTATTGAAAAGTTTTGATAGAAATTGACGAGGGACGTATACATTAGTTTGGTTTTGTACTGCAACGTAATTATTGCTATTCAAAAAGTTGATAGAAATTGACGAGGGACGTATACATTTGTTTGGTTTTGTACTGCACCGTAATTATTGCTATTCAAAAAGTTGTAGACCTAGAAATATTGGTTAAAAGGCGTAGGGGTTTTTGGTTCCATTTGGAACCCGGGAAATAACAACTGTAGTTGATGAGATGCCTAAGAAGAATTTGCTGCTGGGCTATTGCAGGTGCATTTTTAATGAAAGTTTTGTTTTTGTCCTAATGTTTGAGATTTAAAATTTCCAGAGGTGAATATAACAGTAATTAGAAAAGTTTAGGGGGAGGAATGGAAATTGTCTGTGTATAAATAGTGTATAAATCTTCGAGTGTTGTATTGTTTGAACTTTATGCTGCATACAAGTCCTTTTTAGTTTCAGAAATATATCTTTCGGAGAATCCTAGCTAATCCATGTCACTTAGGATCACAAGAATTTTTGACCTGCTAGAAGACCCATGTTATCATTTATTCTTACGTCTTTAAAATATCTTCCATTTGTGGTTAATTACTTATACCAGTGTTTGTTTCATTTTGTTTGTGCTTATAACACTCATTTCTTTTATTCTCAAATTAACCTTATTGTTTCATTTTGTTTGTGCCAGTTTGTGCCAGTAACACATATTACAAGATATATTTATGCATGATTGCGTTTATTCTTATTTAATCGATAAATAGTTCATATTCCATGGTTCCGTGGACTTCTCTGATCATGTATCTAGATAGCTAGAAACTGCTACCTGTAGTTAAAGACGCCCTTTAAAAACTCAGTACTTCTTAAGGAACAAAAGGATCCTTAATGGATTGTTGGACAAACTTTACAAACAGAAAAAACTGTTGAGATAGATACTGCAACAAGGAGGGCTACAGCCTGTGAATTTTCCTCTTAATTGTCCAACTCCACTTCCTGCACCATAAAAAATGTTAAACCTCATTAGTTTGTTACCTCTTTGATGACCTTTATTGATTCAATTTCTTGATTCCCATTCTTTCAGTTGAAAGTTCTAATTTGCACTGATTTGATAGTCCTTTTTCTTTTTTTAATTTTATATTATTTCTTTAAAGAACAACCACTCCTCCTTTCAATTAAATCAACGGAATGTAGTTTGCTTTAGAGAACATTTGTAGTTTTCAACCAAATAATGTTTTCTTGAATCCAACTTGCAAAAATCAGTATGTGCTTTAGAGAACATTTGTGGTTTGTAACCAAATAATGAGTTCTTTAACATTATCAAACACGCCAACATCGTTATCTACAGCCTTGATTCAAAAATCATTATGTGCGTTTGATCAGTACTCGAAGACTAAAGAAACTTTGTCTGCCATATTTAATTTATCTATATACTTATTGTGTGCTATTATCCAGAATAAGGTAGAAGTCAAGTCTACTACAACTTCTATGATATACTATTGACTTCTGGTCATCAAAATTTCTGGCTGCCTAGGGGACATAACTTGGGGTCTTAGTTGTTTCTTAAGACTGACACCTGTAGTTGTATTTATATACAGTTCAAGTGTTTTGTGCTAATCTCTTTTGTTGGCTCACATTACAGCTCCTTTTCCTGTATGCTTTTTTGTAGATTTCTAAAAGAGACTGGGAGTTCATCTTTGAATACTACTGCCCGTTCATCTCATAGTATTGGGAGGCTGGGGCACTTAGTGCGGGTAATTCACTTTTCCGCTGCATCACCATGCGTGGACTTAAGAATTTTTTTCGAAGCTTAATAGTTGAATTTTTATTCTTTTTTTAGTGACATACCATTTTGATTTTGAAGGAGAAAAATGAGGCTTTCTACGAGTTGATATCTTCTAAGATACTATCGGAAAGTAGATACTCTATCAGTGTCCGCGCTGCTGCTGCTAGGGTACTTCTCAGCTGCTCTACAACTTCGACTGTAAGTTTCTCGTGTTCGTAATTGCTGTTTGCTTTTAGTAGTTCTAATGTTTGCTTTGATAATCTAACCTTTCATAACAATCCTGTGTATAAATCTTTCCAGTACCCACATGTATTTGATGATGATGTTGTGGATAATATTAGAACATGGGTTATGGAGGATTCAGTTAAAGTGTCTCCTGATGATTGTGATTGGAAGCGTGACTTAGGGGGCGATAAACCAACAGATTCTGAAATGCTAAGAACTTATGCTACTGGACTCCTTGCGATATCTTTGATTGGGAANTTCCATTCATTTTTCAAATGTTCTCTTCTAACAAGTGATGATCTTTTCAGGGCCGGCCAGGTGATTGAAGACGCTCTGAAAAAAGAAGTAGGTTTGCCGAGAAAGCTAATGCGTTATTTGCGTACACGAATACTTGGGGATGTTACTGTTGGTCAGAAGGATGCTTCTTTTCCAACTGACAGTAAACATTCCAATACACCCTTAAGGGTTAGAGAAGAAAGCAGAGGCAGATCTCTGCAGGTTTTGGATGCATCTCGATTGGATGGAGTAAGACCTGGAGATGAGGGATTATCAGGTGAGCAGGATGGAGCTCGTGAAAGAAATATGAGTATTAGGCAAGGACATGGAGAAGAGTCCCGTGTAGATGGTGGTGAGTCGCTGAAATCTGAACTTGTGGATTCCTTATCTCATGTGGTTGGCATACATGAGATGATTGACGAAGATGATGATCTTGCTCATGATGGAAGGAACACCATGGATTTGATTGATGGAAGGTCAAAATATGGTGAATGGTCTGTTGTTGGAAGAGCGACAAGAGATGAGATTGCTGATGAAAGTGTGAGGGATGAGTCATCAAGGCGAAGGGTAAATCGTTGTTGGTCTAGGAGCAGAGGAAAAAGCATCCGTAGTGAAGGCACTTTGGAAAATGAAAGACCTTTTATGTCTCCTCCAGGTTTACAGTTAGCTGGAGTGAGGGAATGCAGGGATAGGAATCAAGGAAGAAATGATGATGTCAAAAGACTTATGGATACAAAAAGTAACTCAGGCAGGACTTGTTATGATGTCTCTACAATCAAAGAGGATAGTGACGAACGATTTAGAGGATGCACTATTGGGTCCAGGGATATATCTGAGATTGTAGAGAAAGCAACAAGAGCTGCGGAAGCAGAAGCCAGAACAGCTAATGCACCAGAAGAGGCGATCAAAGCAGCTGGAGATGCAGCTGCTGAACTGGTAAAATCTTCTGCTTTTGAGGTAAGTTTGGATCCTGTAATTTTCCATTAACATGAGTGTTTTTTCTTCACAATCTGGTATTCATTGTTTACACTGTTAGGCTTGGAAAAACATGAATGATGAAGAAGCTGCTGTTCAAGCTGCTTCTAAAGCTGCATCTACAGTTGTGGATGCTGCTAAGGCAGTTGAGGTTTCACGGTACTCTTTTCCTCACCCATTTTCTACACATTTATTTTTGTCAAACCTGATGTTGCAATTTTATGAGAGAGCATAGGGTTAATGATATTCATGTTAGAGCATTGTCGCTGTTTCTAGGAATACAAGCATAGTCAGCAATGATCTCACGGGTTTGAAGATGGTGAAGTCTGACATAGATGAAAAGCTGGAGGAACTGTTCATTTTGGATAAGGAGCCTCTGGCACGACTCAGAGAAAAATACTGCATTCAGTGCCTTGAAATTCTGGGGGAATATGTTGAAGCTTTAGGTCCTGTTCTGGGAGAAAGAGGTGTGGAAGTGTGCATTTCACTCTTGGAACACTGTTTGAAGGATGAAGGTTCAATTGAGCAGTTGACATTACTGCCTGAAGTTCTCAAACTAATCTTTGTCTTAGCTGCTCATAAGAAATTTGCTGCTGGATTTATTGATAAAAATGGTATTCAGGGACTTCTTTCTGTTCCGAGGATCCCTCAAACCTTCTTTGGGCTTTCTTCTTGCTTATATACTATTGGCTCCCTTCAGGTGATAAGCTTTGAGCTTACATTTCATTCTCTTGCATGCATCATCCTGCTGTTGTTTTAACAGTTGATGTAATATTAATACGTGCAGGGGATCATGGAACGTGTTTGTGCGTTACCTTCTGACACAGTGCTTAAGGTGGTTGAGTTGGCACTTCAGCTTCTTGAGTGTCCTCAGGATCAAGCTAGAAAAAATGCTGCTCTTTTCTTAGGTTTTGCATTTGTGTTCAGAGCCATTCTTGATGCTTTTGATGCACAAGAAGGTTTGCAGAAAACTTTAAATGTTTTACATGGTGCTGCTTCAGTTAGATCAGGTGGAAACTCAGGAGCATTAGGCATACCAAATGGAACTTTGCGCAATGATGGGTCACCTGCGGAAGTTTTGACTGCATCAGAAAAGCAGATTGCTTATCACACATGTGTTGCGCTGAGGCAATACTTCAGAGCCCATCTACTTCTGCTTGTGGATTCTCTTCGACCAAATAAAAATAGTCGTACAACAGTCCGAAGGGCTGCCAATAAGCCACTTGACATCAGCAATGAGGCTATGGATGCAGTTTTCCTTCAGATTCAGCGGGACAGAAAGCTTGGATCTGCCTTTGCGAGGGTCCGGTGGCCTGCAGTTGACAAGTTCTTAACTTCTAATGGACATACAACTATGTTGGAGTTATGTCAGGTTCAGCTTGTCTACTTGTGATGTACTTCACTTCTTTGTGAAATATTCTGTTTTGTAGAGCATAATTGAATTTCTCTGATGTCTTTGCAGGCTCCACCTGGTGAGCGATATCTACATGAACTTGGCCAATTTGCGTTGGGCATCCTTCATATTGTTACATTCATACCCCAAGGCCGCAAGGTTGTTGTTCATGCCTCTTTGAGCAATGGCCGTGTTGGCATGGCAGTCATATTAGACGCAGCCAATAGTTTTGGATATATGGATGCAGAGGTATGTTTTTGTTAATTTAATGTGACTATGTTTTTCAAGTTTGTCTCAGTTTTCATGTTTGACTTTTACGAGTGGCTATTTACTATTGCACGTCGCTCGTGGCAGTTGATTCATGCAGCATTGAATGTATTAGTAAATCTTGTGTGTCCTCCTCCTTCGATCAGCAATAAACCTTCTGCATCTGCGCAAGGTCAGCAATCTGTTTCGGTTGTAAATGATGCAGCTACAGAAATTAGAGAAAGGAACACTGAGAGAAACATCACAGATCGCACTGTTCCATTGCTGACCCAGAATGACAACCGGGAGCGGATTGGGGAAGGTAACATGGGGGAAAGAGGTGCCCCATTTACTGGAGGTAATTCACAAATTTCAGTTTCTGGGGTCTCATCTGGTATGGTTGGAGAACGCAGAATATCGTTAGGACCAGGAACTGGTTCTGCTGGCCTTGCTACTCAGATGGATAAGGTATACCATTTGGCAAGACAAGCTGTTCGTGCAAACAATGGTATAAAGGTCCTTTTACATCTTCTACATCCTAGGATGATAACACCTCCTCAAACTCTCGACTGTCTTCGAGCTCTTGCTTGTCGTGTTCTGTTGGGTTTAGCTAGAGATCATACAATCACACACATATTGACGAAGCTCCAGGTGTGTTTTGGATTACGGTTCACATTATTGTGCTCTTTTATCCGTTATAATCTGGTAGTTTTCATTTTTCTGCTAAAGATTGATTGTAGTTTTGTCATGTGACTGGCCTTCTGTTATATTAGACATCGAGGTTGTGTTAGCTTTTAGCAATGTGGTTGGTTTTATCTAAATTTTCTTTTATAAGTTCTTCCTTTATTCTTTATAGAGATACGAGGCCAATAAAACCTCCCAGCTCGTGTTCATTCAGATTGTATAGAACTTATCAAGCCATTCTAAACAAAGGAATCATTTATCATGAATTTCTTAAATTCGAAAGTTTCATTGATTTATTTGTAAATCTGTGTAAACTTTTATCTCTGCTCAGGACCTGCGGATAATTGATTACAGATCATATTTGTCACTGCATCTCTTTACCACTTTTCTTATAGTGACCGGCCCAGTGCATGAGGCTTCCACCATTGTGGGGATCTGGCGAGGGTCAGATGTACGCATTCTTAACCCCACACATGGAGAGGCTGTTCTGAGGCCACCTTTCAACTACCTGTCAACTGACAAATGTGACAGCTGTCAACCATCCGGTTGTCTTGAACTGCTTGGGACTGAAATCTTAACAAAAATATATATGAATTCAACAATCCACCTAATCAATGGTCGAACGTTCACTTGAAATAAATAAGCCAGCCCTTTTTTTTGATAACCCAACCCGGCATCGAACCCAAGACCGTGGGTTTCATATTGGAACCTCCAAACCGTCTGGGTCACCCGCGGCGGGTCAATAAAACATCTTTCATTACAGAGGACTATAATGTTATCCTCACTTAGTTTGAAGCGCTGCTGGCATGTTGGGTAAGTGTCTTCAAATGTCTTGTACACTTCACAAACCTAGGATTGTTCCTATTCTTGATTTATGGCACTTGCATTTAAGGAATTCAACCAAATTCCAGTTAAATACTGGGAGAGGGAAATAAAGTTTTTTAGCCATTGATGTGCCCCGATGTCTGTGTGCAAGGGAACGATGACTATATTTTTTTGATCATATCTGATACATCTGTTAAATTTCATGTTCTAATTGAAACTTGTCAATACAGTTTCATCTGATTTGGCTCTCTCATCCTCTTAGTTCCTGTCGGCTTGCTTTAGTCTTTTTTTTATTTTTTCCTTCCTTTTTTTTGGGGGTGGGGGG
>NC_033797.1:138510196-138516420 GCF_001876935.1 Asparagus officinalis
GGGCTGCATGTGAATCTTCTTCTACTTAGGACTGTTCATTTCTTAATGAAGGCATAGGCAGCCACTAAAACATTTGGTCCTTGTTTTTTAATTTTTTAGATGGTTGAGCTCCGTGCCGATTACCAGAAACAGTATGGATTTATTGTTTTAAGGTGGTCTTAACAAACCATAGGTTACTAGGATAGGGTTCATGTCTGATCAAAATCCGTTTGACCTGCTAGCCAAATTTCTCTCACTGGATGCCACGCTTTCGCCCTCAAGCTAGATTACTTAATTCTTTCAATTCCTTATTTTTCAGGGTACATATGGAATCGAGATTGCTAAAAATCAGTGCTGACATGCTTTTCATCAATATGTAGGTTGGGAAAAAGCTCTCAGAACTCATTAGAGATTCTGGCAGCCAGGCAGCTGGAGCTGAGCAGGGAAGGTGGCAGGCTGAGTTGACTCAAGTGGCAATTGAGTTGATTGCGGTGAGTACAGAAAGACCTTAAGACAGGTTACTAATTTATTCATGTTCTTTCTCATGGTTGCATGCCACCTGTATTTTTCTGATTACTGGCAGTAAAAACAAAGTTGTTTTATTTATTTCTTTATTTTATCATGTCGTTACTGTTTTATAATATGAGATGTACTGGTTGTGTAGATTGTGACTAATTCTGGAAGAGCAAGCACCTTGGCAGCCACCGATGCTGCTGCGCCCACATTGAGGCGCATAGAGAGGGCAGCAATAGCTGCAGCAACTCCCATTACTTACCATTCCAGGTTTTGTATATTTTTATTTAAGGTGTTCTGTTTGGCACTGCTAGCATCATTCTCAATTAGAACTATTTTCTGCCTTTCAGGGAACTATTGCTTCTTATACATGAGCATCTTCAAGCATCTGGCTTAACCGCTTCAGCTGCATTACTGCAGAAGGAGGCTGATTTGACACCTTTGCCTCCATTATCGGCACCCCAACCTCCTCTCCATCAAACCTCTTTGCTGGAAAGCTCAACAATGCAACTACCTTGGCCCTCTGGCCGTGTTTCTTCCGGGTTCCTCTTGGATAATGCAAAGCCAAGTTCTGTAGATGAGAGTGCAGGTGCAAAATCAGACTCCAACTTGTCTTCATGGAGAAAGCCATTGGTCTTTACTAAAAGTCAGCTTCATTCACCTGCATCCCTTAATTACAAAACTAGTGCGCTAAAAAGCCCATCGGTATCTAACCGTGGTTCAGAAGACACTTCATCCCTTTCTGATGCCAAGTCTAATGTAGACATTGAGCCTCCACTTAAAACACCTCTACTGCTGCCATTGAAAAGGAAATTTTTGGACGTCAAGGATCCTAATTCACTATCTTCTAAGCGCCCTGCTACAGCTGAGCTTGTATCTCAGT
Source organism: Asparagus officinalis (assembly GCF_001876935.1). Classification (NCBI taxonomy): domain Eukaryota; kingdom Viridiplantae; phylum Streptophyta; class Magnoliopsida; order Asparagales; family Asparagaceae; genus Asparagus; species Asparagus officinalis. Next base: position 138,511,572 of record NC_033797.1, read on the forward strand.
CACCAGTGTTTCAGACACCAAATATTGTACGCCGAGCTAATCTGCAGGTGGATACTACTGGGCTGTCTCCTGCTGCAAATGCTACTCCACGTGATCCTGGAAGGACAACATCTGTCTTATTTGATAATAACTCTGATGAACATCTATACCAGGGCACTCCTGGGGCACCAGTAACACCTTTCTCCCAACTTACGAATCCAGCTGATGCTCAACCTGGAAATGCTGAGCGAATGACCCTTGATTCTTTGGTTGTCCAATATCTGAAGCATCAGCATCGTCAGTGCCCAGCTCCGATAACTACATTACCTCCTCTTTCTCTCTTGCATCCTCACGTGTGTCCTGAACCAAGCCGTAGCCTTAACGCACCTATAAATGTAACTGCACGTGTTAGCAACCGTGAATTCAGTAAACACTACGGCGGGATCCATGCTCATCGTAGGGACCGCCAATTTGTTTACAGCAGGTTCAGGCCATGTCGCACTTGCCGGGATGATGCAGCCCTTTTAACTTGTATTACCTTCTTGGGTGATTCGTTTCGCATTGCAACTGGCAGTCACTCTGGTGAGCTGAAAGTATTTGACTTAAACGATGGCAGTGTATTGGAGAGCCATTTATGCCACCAGTCACCTGTTTCCATAATTCAGTCAGCATTTTCTGGTGACACCCAGATGATTCTTTCATCCAGTTCATATGATGTAAAGCTTTGGGATGCTTCATCTGTATCAGCTGGGCCCTTGCATTCATTTGATGGATGTAAGGCTGCTTGTTTTAGTCCTTCGGGGACTATGTTTGCAGCCCTTAGCACTGAGGCATCTCATCGCGATGTTCTTCTTTATGATATCCAGACCCAGAACGTGGAGTTTAGATTACCTGAAAGCTCAAGTGGCCCTTCAGCACCGGGTCGAGGGCATGTTCAGCCTCTTATTCATTTTAGTCCTTGTGATACGAGGTTATTGTGGAATGGGACGCTGTGGGACTATCGTAGTGCATGTCCTATTCATCGATTTGATCAATTTACAGATTATGGTGGTGGTGGATTCCATCCTGCTAGGAATGAGGTATGTACCTTTCTATAAACATATAGTTACATTACTATACCCAGTTACAGTTGCATGTATACATAATTGATGCTTATTTGCGTATTCATACATGAAAATATACATTATTTTAGTGCGAATATGTACATATTTATCATAGATACATACTTCATTTCAAAAGTGAAATACTATAGCAATAGAAATATAAACCCACGTTTTTTTTTCGCGGGGGAGGGAGGGGGATTGGAAATGGTTCAAACTAAACAACTCGGGTTCATGGTGTCTGGTGCGAAAGCCTTATAGATGATGCACCAATCGTCTCATTGGTAATCATGTTTAAGAAACCAAGCCTTAGATTGCATAATATGCATACTGCAATCGTATTGGTGTGTTATATTGAGCTATAAGATCGAGATAATGGAGCTCCTCATAGTTCAGCAGTTTTTTCATGTTACTTTATGAATTATACAATGCGCACCTTGTAGGATGTTTTATAGTGTGAGGGTGCTGCTTCTTTCTTGGCATGGCTTCTAAGGCATAATATTTTGTAATAGCAAACTATAGACTCCCTATCAGTATCGGTTACAGAACCATCCTTCTCAGGAATATGATAGACGATCGTGTAACATATTATGTCGTGAAAGATCAGTCAGGCATGTATTGTAAAGCGATTAAATCCTTCTTCCAAAATTTGTATCTTAAGTTCTGCACAAGTTACTTTTGGAAGGTTAGAATTGGAATAATGGCAATATCAATGAAATGGAAGGGAAGAAGAGGATTCTGTCCTGCTGTGATGAATTCCTTCTCAGCATAGCAGTCCCTAGACACCCTATCAGTATCGGTTAATGAATCTTCTGGGAAAACACATGCATGTGTACACATGCGGGCACGCACCCAATTGTTGTAATCTTGACATCTTGTGTGTTTAACAGATTGTATTCCTGAATGATAAGTCAGGCCTTGAATGTAATAACTATTAAATGTCTTTCGAAGTGTGTATCTTAAAGTTCTGGAGAGTTACTTTTGGAAGGTTAGCATTGAAGTTATGGCTGAATCCACAGGAAGCACGGGAAAAGAGGATCAATGGTTAACAGGTCCATTCTGATTTGGTCTTTTAGCAGAGAGTAGATTCTAGATTGCTTTTGTAGTTTAGGTCTTTGCAATACATGAATCAAGAAACTTGAGAACGCATCTCGACTGTCTTGCATTAGGTATTTTATGATAACACTGCTGACTTTCATAGGCCTGTTATAAAGTCTGTTGTGGTTGGAGAGCAAGAGGATTAGAAAAATTGTAGACTAGATGATGATTGATACTTTTTTCTTTTTTTGTATGAATGGTAAATGTTTTATTCAATACCAAAATATGGATGATATGTACATACTAATCTACAAAACTCTCTCCATCCCCCAGATAAGCACAAATCAATTATCATTAACAGTAACCCTTTCATATGAAAAAATTGAACCCCTTGACCAAAACAAAACTGTAACAAAAATAAAGGGAACGGACCCTCACGTTAACAAGTATACCTGTATGACTGTGGGTTTGATGCTATATGAACTCATCAAAAGAGCATCCTTGGTTGCCACTTTTATCCCCCATACTGTAACACCAGAACCTTTCAAATTGAAATCAAAGTGAGATTGCAGAAATATTTCGCTTTTGTTCTGACAATGAAGTTAGGATGGATGGATAGAGAATCTATTACTCCATTCTCTACTCCTAGAATCCTCCATTTGTGCAACACAATTAAACTGAATTTTAAGCAAAACTTTATATGAGAAACAAGAGCTTCCATGTCAGATTGGGCTTAAAGATAATGAAATGGAAACATGTAATCCTGTCTTGCTTGCCATGCATTCGTGCCAAAATAGACGAGGCTTGATCACTAATTTAAGAAAATTCTTCCACTAGTAATTTAGGATAACTTCCTCCTTTTCTGGAGTAGCATATTCATGAATGTGAACAGAATTTCAACAACTAAAGAGATGGTCTCTGACATGTAGCGTAGAAGTTGTGTTGCCTGACATGTTTCCTCAATATTCAACTTATCTCTGATTGTCATTCAGTCCTCCGTCAGCAAAGCCTCAATTGTTTGAGTTCAATTTCTAAGTTGCGTTGTTGCTTATGCTACTAAGTTCCGCCTCAAACAAGTATTAAAATATGTCGGTAACTTTAGGTTTTTTATAATATTAGCAGTACTGGAATTGATAGGAAGTCAATACAGGTGAAATTTAAATGACTTGTTTTGCTTAAGTGGATGTGGGAAAATTTATGCTACTAAACCTGCAAGATTTTGTGTTCCATTGGAAACCGCAACTTACTTTGAAAATGTTACACTGATACAGCACATACGAAGGGAGGCAAGGTGGGAGAGTGGGGTTGAACTTGCGAGGAAATGTTGTAAATGTTGTAGTCTAGTCTACCACGTGTGATTGATGGAGCATATGAAGAATCTTTAAATTGTTTTGCTGCGAGTGTTTTGTTAATTTGTGATCTGTCAAGTGCATACAAACTGGAACCTTTCCTGCTTCACCTTATTTTAACTAGGGAAAATTACAGAAATCTCTCTGAGGCTTGAAGGAGTAACAAAAGTTACAGTGAAGTTCAAAACTATCACTTCCATCCCTCCTTTTGATTTTGACATCAAACGGGTCCACTTTTACACATTAAATGACAAAAATACGCTGCTTCATTTCTTCTAATAAAATATGGGATAAGGGTATTTTGTGAATGGAAAGGAATGAAAGTGTTGGTGTTAAAACTTCAGGAGTTCAGGAGATGTTTTTGTGATACTCACAAGCCTTTTGGGGAAGTTTCTGTAATTTTACGCCTACCACTAAACCTACTTAAACCTTTTATTTCAAATTGTTGGGTCGATTACATGAGTTCTATTCTTCTATTCAGTTCTTTTCAGGGCTATCTCCTCCACTAAGTTCAGCATTGCCATATGCTTCTTTATAGTTTCTGCATTTTCCCTCCTACCTATAGTTGTTGCTTCCTGTTTAATTTTAAATTCAATTGAGTACCATGCACATTGTCAGTCTCTGCATGCATTTCAACTTATGCAGGTCATAATAAACTCAGAAGTGTGGGACCTCCGAAAATACAACAAACTCCTCCGAAACGTCCCCTCTCTCGACCAAACAGTCATCACCTTCAACAGCAGCGGCGACATCATCTATGCGATTCTCCGCCGGAACTCTTTGCCGCCTTCCGCACCATTGATGCCATCAGTTACACCGACATCGCCACCGTCCCTGTCGACCGCTGCGTCCTCGACTTATCCGTAGACCCCACCGACTCCTACGTCGGCGTGGTCGCCATGGATGATCATGAAGAAATGTTCTCCTCAGCGAGGCTTTACGAGATCGGACGGCGCAGGTCTACAGATGACGATTCTGACCCCGATGATGGACCCGATACCGAGGATGAGGATGATGAGGAGGATGATGAGAATGACGACGATGAGGATGCGGATGATTCGATGCTGGGAGATTTGGAGGATGTCGATGATATCGATTCTGATGATTTGAGCAACGAGGATGACGATGGGGATAGTGGTGATGAGCTTGAAGGGGATGGAGAGTTTATGGATGGGGGGCATGGAATATTGGAGATTATGGCGGAGGGCGAGGATGGTGAGGATGATGATGATAGTGAGGTTTTAGAGGATTTTAGCAGCGGTGCTGAAGAAGATTTTGATTATGGTTTTTGAGTAGGCTAAGTTTTTATCTATGGGGTGAGAGAGAGAGAGAGAGAGAGAGAGAGAGAGAGAGAGAGAGAGAGAGAGAGAGAGAGAGAGAGAG
>NC_033797.1:138516774-138519360 GCF_001876935.1 Asparagus officinalis
AGAGAGATGTCCTGTAACTATCCATATCATTTTGAGCGTATAAGATATTGGTGGGGGATGTAAGTAGGGGGAGGAGTCGGGGTTGCTCTTTGTGGTGACTGAACGAAATAAGCACCATGCAGGCAATTATATTTATTTATTTTTGCGCAATTTTTGTTGCTGGGGGCCTCTTTCAATCTTTCTCAAGGTGATCATTGGATGATGACGTTGGATTTGAATTTGTAGATGAAGTAAAGCTTATTGAATCAGTGAAAGCTGCATCCTCCTTGATACAAATGTCATCCTTCTGTGCAAACTTTTGGGGTTTTATCTCAAATGTTTGCGTAATTTTTGTAGATGAGTCGTACTCAAAAAATGCAATTTTATTTTTGAACAAAATGATGCGAGAGATGGATTTTTATCAATCTTTTTGGACCTTAGTTGATGATGTTGTTAAAAGGTCTAAAATATCTTGCTATAAAAGAATTAGCTGACACAGATCTCTTGCGGTACCACGCCTGAGAACTCGTCATTCTCTATTTTGATTTTTGGCTGATAGGTCTCTCGCAAAATTGCAATCAGTTTTACCATTCGCCAGAGTACATAATTTCACTCGAGGATAATATTTTCAAATTTTCAAGATAAGGGAGTGTAAATTTTTTTCCTTAAAACAATGATAATAAATTCAAACACATTCAACTTATAATTATTGTTCTCTTACATCAATCAACAATGATAATAACATTTATGAGAGCATAGTGTGAAGAGACTTGCCCCCACGCCCGTTCCTATATTCTTTTAGGGTTTGTTGGGTCGAAAATATTTGAAACATGTTTTCCTTGATATAACATGCTTTGTAGCACCAAAATAGACCTAACATTTTCCGTTTTTTGTGTTTGGTTCGCATATTGTTTTTGGGGAATGAGGAGTAAAAAAACCCCTCCACATAAGCAAAATATGAAACCCTCGTATCCAAGCAAAATATTTGGAAAATGGGATGGAAAGACCACGCATCCTATCAGAACCATCCATACGCGATGAGTGTTCTAAGTCTCACACTGGCGACTGAAATTTCAAATTTTCCCTCTTATTTGTTCCATTGAAGGATGTAGAACCACCTCCTGTATGCTAGTGGTTTAGATAGAAAGAGAACTCAGATAGAAATTCAATATTTGTGCTTAAAAAAATAGCACTAGAATGCGTTTTCTTGTGGTTTTTTAATTATTATTTTTAAACAAATGACCAGTCTTTATGGTTACTGACTTAACGCTCCATTATTTCCATATTAGTCCCCTAAATGTTTCAAGGTCCCCAGGCTAATTTCAAATTATGAAGATTTGGGGACTGTTTTCATAACACATAAAGATTTGAATGTTAATTATTAAATGCTTCATGGGTATGTTTACCCTTATTTTAGAGAGGTATAACACTTTGTCTTGGATTTATATCATCTCCAATTATGTGGTAATTGGAGTCTTCAATTTTCTTCAATCATTGCCGTAAATTTAACAGACAAGATTATGCCATGTAGGACTCCTCTATTGTGATAGTTGTTTTCAAAGAATAGTGGTTTTCAAAAAATATTAATTTTCAAGATAATTGTGGTTTTATCTTGCGGCCTAATCTTGTCCCTTGAGTTTAGATATATGGTAATGATTAGAAGAATTGGAGACTCTCTAATTACCACTTAATTAAAGAGGACCCAAATCCCTTTGTCTTATATGAATGGTAACTTCATCATGGTGTGTTAATTCATTTTTTCTTATGTTGGGGTTTTCCATCCAAATAACATAAAAGTCAAAAACTTATATTTTCTACATGGTTCTCTACTCTAATTTTGTGAAACAAACAATAGATTCAGACTCATTTCCACCCTTATTTTATGAGTGAGTCAAACATGAGACTGGCTTTTCCATGAAATCTTAGTAAACTCATAAAATAGAGTTTTTTCTGCTGAAAATATATTTCCCACAATTGTGGGAAAACCAACCGAACATGTTCTTAACAATGAAGTCCCTAACTTTTACCAATCTCTTCAAAGAGTCCTTTGCATTCTTCTCTTGACAATGAAGCCACTGAGTTTTACCCCTTTCTCTTCTAAGGGACTGTTTGTTTCGAGCTGAAAGCCCTAAAAATTTCAAAAAAACTCCCCTCATATATGCAGAAAACCCTTAATTCTCCCCAACTTGTTTCATGTTCCTTAGTTTGTCTTCGTTTGGAAAGGAGTTGTTTGTTGGAAAAATTGTAAAGAAGAGAATAAAGAAAATGTGACTTTGATTCCTTTGATCTCGGGAAAGAGAGAAATCTCTGAACACTCGATATCAGGTTCTTACCACATCAGTTCTTAGTCCGATTCCTCAATCTACTCATCCATTCCAGAGACATCTCATTTCAAACGAAAGTCGTTTCGTATTTGTCGTTGCCTCATCACCGATGTATAGAACGTCCTCCACCCGTTCTCGTGGGTTCCTCTGGGATTCCATCGTCAACGGAGAGCAAGTTCGACGCAATCAATCGAAGGAAGCACTCCATCAGCTGCAAGAAGAACCCAGTTTTAAACAAAGGGGAAAATCAAATTCGTTTTCCTCTCTTTTGTATAAGTTGTAA
>NC_033797.1:138520360-138524471 GCF_001876935.1 Asparagus officinalis
GCCAAATCAGAAGCCCCTCTATTGCTTGCACGAATCTGTAGCCGCCGCTTGAACTCTCAGCCAAAACCAAAGAAAAAATTCACCCGCGGTCAATTTTATTGAAAACCTATCTCAAAGTTATATATATATATAACTTTGAATAGATTGGGTGGGCCGCATTCACTTGGTGGGCCTCCTGCTAATCAGGCTGAAAGAGCGCCCCACTCACAACCCCCACACACACAGAACCTGGTTTTTTTGGGGGTGGGGTGGGGTGGGGGAGGGATATGCAAGCCTTCTCTAGAAATATACTTATTCAAATGACTGCAATGCAAATTATCAATAAATATGCCTAACAATGTATATTCTTTTCTGCATTGTGTTTAGCATCATCAATTGAAGCTTGCTGAGTATCTGTAAGGCAATTTTCAAGTTTGATAACCTGTTAGCTGTTACATATATCCAGTTGGATGTAATGTGAATGCATGTACAAGTATTCAATGAGAAGCTTTTAACTTACTGAAAAAAGATCTTTAGTTTTTCTCATACAGACATAATCTTCTAAGGCTACAGAGGTTACGATCTCTGGTTATCGTTTCTGCTAAATTTGACACCATAAAGTGTGCAAACATGGATATAGTGCCATGATAATCTTAAACCTATTTTTCCTGCAGTTACCATTTTTAAGATGGAAGAGATTTGCAGTTGTTGCAGCAATATGTATCCTCGCTGTGCGTGCTGTTATTGTTCAGCTAGCCTTTTTCTTGCACATCCAGGTAAGTTTCTGGAGATGAGATTGTTATGTAATGTTTTCCACTTGCATATGTAGTTACAAAGACATGCATGTGCACATTTAGTATTTTTCATATGCACATGAGTAGTTCATATGTATGCATAAGGAGAACTTTCGTTATTGATCCTACCAGAAGGGCCTAATTTCAAATCCTATAGCTCCAATATAAAACCAGATTAATCTGCTATTGGGAAATTCAAGTGGTTAGTAGCATTCTCCAACATATTTTAATTTTTATTCCTGCATCTAGTTGAGTCAAACTGAAGGAATACAAACATCTAGTTGAGTCAAACTGAAGGAATACAAGCATCTAGTTGAGTCAAACTGAAGGAATACAATAACAAGTTAATCCTATTATGGCTTATGAGTATTCAAACCCAATGAATATTGATCTGCATAGCTATAATGTCTGGGGATGTGCCCCAATTGGTCTTTGGCTTGTTTATAGCTTATAGTTGGATGGTATTCCCTATGACGACATATCGTCATTTCTTGTACGCTCTTATGTCTGAATTTTTGAATGAAATTTTAAGATTTTTTTCCTTGTTACTCGAGCTTTAACTGCATAATGTAGGTAGTTCAAGCTATCTGCAAAGTAGCCTTTTAGATATTGTGGAACACTCCTCCTTTTCTTAGCTCCATATTTTCTTTAGGAACTTGCACCAACTTTTTAAGGCTTGACATCAAATTTGACTGTTATTTTGTCAAAAATTTTCATGGAGCCTTCGACTCCATAGTCCCATTTGGTCGGAGAAGCCTTAGATGATTATTTGATGATGGTGATATTAAGTTTTCGTTCACTTTAAAACATGAATTCTAGAGATACCCCTTTTATATGATGTCTATTTTGTGAATGCTTGATACATAAGTAACAAATAAAGGATAAAAATATAATGTTACTACTAGTTTTCAGGTGTATCAAGTATCCAGGTTATGACTAACAATTTAGGTTTGCTTCAATGGAGCTCTAATCATCTTATATCTGTGAGCACTATGTAACATTGTGAATTTGCCAGACCTTTGTTTTTAGAAGACCAGCAAGCTTCTCAAGGCCATTGATATTTGCAACAGCGTTCATGAGCTTCTTCTCAGTTGTTATTGCACTATTCAAGGTAGTTTACTCGCAATTTCCAAACTTCAAGATGTCAATTATGGAGTCCCTTATATTGAAAACTCGGTGTATGGAGAGCTATAAAATGTTATGGAAGTTGACCTAGTAAAATGTTCAGGTAAAATATAGTTTTTGGAATTTTGATTTTTTATTTATTTGTAAGTAATTAATGTGCAGGACATACCTGATATTGATGGTGATCGCATTTTTGGCATTCGTTCGTTCAGCGTACGCCTGGGCCAAAAAAAGGTAGTCATCCTGTGGATTGTTTGCTTAACCTGTTATCTAAATTAGGCAATATTGGGTTTTTCTTTCATGTTTACTACTTATTTGCACGTGATCAGGTGTTTTGGATTTGTATATATCTACTTGAGATGGCTTACACTGTAGCAATGGTTGTTGGAGCGACTTCTTCCTGCCTCTGGAGCAAATGCATAACAGTGAGCGTAACCTGGGGCCATAACGTTTTCCCCTGCTACAGTGCTTTTGTTTGGTTATTTAATTATTAAGTGTTTTTCTCATATTAGTAATAACCCTGAATTGTATCATATTTTTCTATTAGATCTATGAATCTTCTTAGTTTTAATTTACACCCTAAATCCATTAAGCTGTTCTTAATAACATCCCATATTTGTAATTTATTATACCTCGAAGTCCATTAAATTGATTAAAATAACATCTCCATTTGGAACATTAAGGTTGGCGGTGTAATTTACAAATACGAAGATTTGGCGTCTCACTTGAAAAATAGGATAGAACTTTGGGTCTCATATGAGAAAAAATGTTAATCTTAGGGGTAGCACAGAAAAGATGTCTCCTTTCAATATGAAGGATGTCACTGACACACTGACAAGAACCACAACCAATTTGCAATCTTTATGTGTAAAGAATTCAAAATAAAGAAGAATGCAAAGAGATTTATTCAAAGCAGCCAAAAGACTTCCACTAAAATGATGCGAGAAAGAGTATAAAATTTGGATCACTATTCTATACCACAAAAACCCAAGAACCTGTGAAAATAATTCTCTTCTTACAAAGCTCTCTCTAAAATCCTAGAGATCCCCAAGCAACCACAAAATTTATCTCTCTATCATGATGTATTTATCTTTACTTACATTTGATCCTGGTTCTAGTAGAAATCACAAATGGATCATAGTTGAGATTTCACAAATAGAATTCTTGTTGAACTAGAAATCACAAATAGAATTATTGTCCGACAAGGAATCACACAAATACTTGTTCAACTCGGAACCACGAATAGAAGTGATTCCTAAGGAGAATTTGAGGCGCAAATCCTAACACCTCATCATATCTTAACATCTCACAATTTCGGAAGGAGGTTCACTTTTCTTCAGTTATATCTTGATTCTCTTGTGGTTTTTAGTTTTATATGAGCATCAAACGAGCCATTATCTGAAATGATGATTGCGTAATATCATCAATAGAAAAAGTTTAAGTACTGCACCTGGAATAGTTTATTGTTTCTTTTAAGGTGCTCTGATCTGATTATACTATCTAGGTTTGAAGTTAATAAATTCTGATAAAATCTTGATTACAAAATCTCAGAACTTGAAAATAACCTTACTGCTTTTACTGCAGATTTTAGGCCACGCAATTCTTGCTTCAATTCTCTGGAATCGTGCTAGATCTCTCGATTCGATGACAAAAGCTGCTATAACATCTTTCTACATGTTCGTTTGGAAGGTAATTATGATGCCATGGAGTTGTTAATTATCTAATTTAATCTGATGAGTTTAATTTCTCCATACAAGTTCAATTCATCTCTATGCTAACTCTCATCTCTTGCACTCCTTTGTCATCTTTGCAGCTTTTTTATGCTGAGTATTTGCTTATCCCATTTGTAAGATGAATGACTGTAGTTACTGGGTAAAAGAGAATTCAGCAAAGCAGGTACATATGCACTTGATCGTTGCGAAAATCACTGTGTATTAGATTGACATACATCGTTAATCCAAAAAAGCTTACGGCAAAGTAGTATTAAAATCGTACTGTAGTATTAAGTTTCAGGATGTATTGTTTCAAAATGTCATCACTGTCAAAATTCAATAATTTATTTTTTCGACATTTATTGTTCCTGAAGCATTGAGAATGATGAATATATGAGCAGGATGCATGGTTTCAATTTTTTTGGATTAATTGTGGCCCTGTAATTCTTTTGTTGCCTATAGACCCCTTGTACTATCGCTAATTGCGGATAGACTCCTTGC
>NC_033797.1:138525471-138526368 GCF_001876935.1 Asparagus officinalis
ATTTACATTACAATATAGATCGACAAATGTGTACTTCTACAGGTGTGTGTAACTAAGTTATATATGATGGTCGGCGTCATCCATCGTAATTTGCACACCACCTAATCTATATGCAAAAAATTATATCATTTAGTAATTTTTAATTATTATTTTCAGCTATATTTAAAAGGGATGGCTCGTAAGATAAACTACCTTAAAATCAAAATTTTAATTTTATTTTCAGCTATATTAAAAAGGGATGCCTCGTATGATAACTACATTTCTTTCACGCGATAAGTCCATGACTTAGAAAAATATTACTTCCCATCCAAAAACAATAGAAACAAAAGGGGGGGGTTATAGGGAAAAAGAACAGATCTTTTTATTAAAAATACGTATAGATGAAGATCTCCATAACATTATTCATTCAACAATGATTTCACCACCAAACAATTTCAGGGCTAATCAATAATGCAACAACATATGGAACCCGCAACCGGGTCGGGTACGCACAACCCGCCAAACCGAAAATAACCCGCATTTGCGCATGCATCTTGGCACACTGTCTTATTATTCACGGTGCAACGTTGGTCAATGTAATGACAATGACCATCATCACGACGCCCATATGCAACCAACCCTACAGACACAAAAGGTACACAAAATGAGAAACGTATTCAATGCAAAAATGAAATTTGGATTTTCTCATAGAGTGCTGCTACGGGGACCCAAAATATGGAACCAAGCGAGGGGACAGGTGAGGTGTCCCCTCCCTATTGCATAATGAGTTGGCCATGCCAACTCATTATGTAATAAGTTGGCCATGCCAACTCATTATGCAATAAGGAAAGGACACATGACTTGTCCCCTCCCTTGGTCCCATATTTTGGGTCCTTAATTCATTTTCCTTTCTCATAG
>NC_033797.1:138527368-138544758 GCF_001876935.1 Asparagus officinalis
TCTAATTATAAAAAGGGTTTTTTATTTCTAGGCCCATTTGTTTACTCATCTTTACCTCTAAGCCCAATAACTATTCTTTGTATTCTTAAACCCAAGTTTCTTTTTGTTTTTGCCTTTAAACCCAATTTCTAAAATACTGTATATACAACACTGGTATTCATACCCAAACATGATAAAAACCCTAAAATACCCTTCAATACCCCCACTTAAACCAGACCCCCTCTCTCTCTCCTCATTTTCCTTCTTCCTCAGGTCTTCGTCTTCCTCCTTCCTCAAGGCTTTGTCTTCCTCCTCCGATCCCACCTCTCATGCCCCCTCCAAGAAATCGAAGAAGAAAGGAAGAAAGGCCCATGATTTTAGTGCTTGATGTCTTGAAAAGGCCCACGACGGATCTCGAGGCAGCCGGACACACCTCCACCCTCTCCAACGAGACACTACAATTCTTCAACGATCAACAAGATGCTTGATGATTTTGGCTTCGGGATCTCTTTCGATGACGAGGAGGAGTGATTTCGTGTGAAATCTCATTTCTATATACTCGATTAGGGTTAGGGTCAGGGTCGGGGTTGGGGGGTTAGGGTTAGTTCATTGATGTTCTTTTGTGCTATCCCTTTTTGTTGAACTAAATCTAATTGTAGAATTGGTTTTATCAATTTATGAATGTATCGTTTCTGTTGAACTAAATCTAATTTGTACACAATAGATTTGCAAAGCAAGAGGTGTGAAATCTGAAGAATCTGGAATTTTGTACCTGTAAATTTTGCTTATAAAGAGTTGGAGAGTATGGAGCTTGCTTTGAAGATTGTGAAAGAGAAATTGCTGGGTAGAGTTAATGGAGTCAGTTATGCTATATGTACATTTTGAAGATTTGTGCAATTTTGAAGATTTGTAACATTTTGTAAAGTCTGGAGCTTGCCTTGAATATAATATCAGTTATATTATGTACATTTTGAAGATTTGTAACATTTTTGAAAGCCTGGAGCTTGCCTTGAATATATGATCAGTTATGCTATGTTTTTTGTGAAGATTTGTAACATTTTAAAAAGTCTAGAGCTTGCCTTGAATATATGATTAGTTATGCTAAGTATATTTTGAAGATTTGTGTAATTTTGGAGTTTGATTTGTAACATATTGTTTCAGATTGTAAGTTTTTGAAAGTAGAAAATGAAAGTGTTGTTAGTGCAATATCGTTATTATTTGTGCAATTTTGGAGTTTGTAAGACTGGAATTTTGTGTAATTTTGTGAGTGCTATTTTGTGGAATTTTGTGTAATTTTATGAGTGTTATTTTGTTCTTGTGCAATTTTAAGGCTGTTTTCTTTGAATTTATTGTAATCGACCGAAGATATAATGAATTCGACAACAAATTCGACTTTAATACGCTACACTTATAGCATAACACGCTACACTTACAGGATAACACGCTACACTTACAGCATAATACGCTACACTTACAGGATAACACGCTACACTTATAGGATAACACGCTACACTTACAGCATAACACGCTACACTTATCTATAAATGTAGTGGGTTATCTGTAAGTGTAGCGTGTTACACTGCAAGTGTAACGGGTTATTTGTAAGTATAGCGGATTATCCTGTAAGTGTAGCGTGTTACACTACAAATATAGCGGGTTATCCTGTAAGTGTAGCGGGTTAGACTTTAAATGTAGCGGGTTAGACTTTAAGTGTAGCGGGTTAGACTGTAAGTGTAGCGTGTTATGCTGTAAGTGTAGCAGGTTAGATCGTAAGTGTAGCGTGTTATGTTGTAAGTGTAGCGGGTTAGACTGTAAGTGTAGCGTGTTATCCTGTAAGTGTAGCGTGTTATGCTGTAAGTGTAGCGTGTTATCCTATAAGTGTAGCGTGTTATGCTGTAAGTGTAGCTTGTTATCCTGTAAGTGTAGCGCGTTATGCTGTAAGTGTAGCGGGTTATCCTGTAAGTGTAACGTGTTATGCTGTAAGTGTAGCGTGTTAGACTGTAAGTGTAGCGGGTTATTCTGTAAGTGTAGCGTGTTAGACTGTAAATGTAGCGTGTTATGCTGTAAGTGTAGCGTGTTAGACTGTAAGTGTAGCGTGTTATGCTGTAAGTGTAGCAGGTTATCCTGTAAGTGTAGCGTGTTATCCTGTAAGTGTAGCGTGTTATGCTGTACGTGTAACGGGTTATCCTGTAAGTGTAGCGTGTTAGACTGTAAGTGTAGCGTGTTAGACTGTAAGTGTAGCGTGTTATGCTGTAAGTATAGCTTGTTATCCTGTAAGTGTAACAGGTTAGACCGTAAGTGTAGTGTGTTATGCTGTAAGTGTAGCGGGTTAGACTGTAAGTGTAGCGGGTTATCCTGTAAGTGTAGCGTATTATCCTGTAAGTGTAGCGTGTTAGACTGTAAGTGTAGCGTGTTATGCTGTAAGTGTAGCGGGTTAGACCGTAAGTATAGCGTGTTATGCTGTAAGTGTAGCGGGTTAGACTGTAAGTGTAGCGGGTTATCCTGTAAGTGTAGCGGGTTATCCTGTAAGTGTAGCGTGTTATCCTGTAAGTGTAGCGTGTTATCCTGTAAGTGTAGCGCGTTATGCTGTAAGTGTAGCGGGTTATCCTGTAAGTGTAGCGGGTTATCCTGTAAGTGTAGCGGGTTATCCTGTAAGTGTAGCGGGTTATCCTGTAAGTGTAGCGGGTTATCCTGTAAGTGTAGCGGGTTATATTGTAAGTGTAGCGTGTTATCCTGTACAGTCTACCATGCTACACTTACAGTCTACCACGCTACAATTTCAGTCTATCACGCTACACTTACAGTCTACCACGCTACACTTACAGGTTATCACGCTACACTTTGAATTTATCACGCTACACTTACAATCAAAGAGATCTGCAGTTTATCACACTTGGTTGCACTCACAAAATTGCACAAGAACAAAATAACACTCATAAAATTACACAAAATTCCACAAAATAGCACTCACAAAATTGCGCAAAATTCCAGTCTTACAAACTCCAAAATTGCACAAACAATAACGATATTGCACTAACAACACTTTCATTATCTACTTTCAAAAACTTACAATCTGAAACAATATGTTACAAATCAAACTCCAAAATTACACAAATCTTCAAAATATACTTAGCATAACTAATCATATATTCAAGGCAAGCTCTAGACTTTTTAAAATGTTACAAATCTTCACAAAAAACATAGCATAACTGATCATATATTCAAGGCAAGCTCCAGGCTTTCAAAAATGTTACAAATCTTCAAAATGTACATAATATAACTGATATTATATTCAAGGCAAGCTCCAGACTTTACAAAATGTTACAAATCTTCAAAATTGCACAAATCTTCAAAATGTACATATAGCATAACTGACTCCATTAACTCTACCCAGCAATTTCTCTTTCACAATCTTCAAATCAAGCTCCATACTCTCCAACTCTTTATAAGCAAAATTTACAGGTACAAAATTCCAGATTCTCCAGATTTCACACCTTTTGCTTTGCAAATCTATTGTGTACAAATTAGATTTAGTTCAACAGAAACGATACATTCATAAATTGATAAAACCAATTCTACGATTAGATTTAGTTCAACAAAAAGGGATAGCACAAAAGAACATCAATGAACTAACCCTAACCCCCCCAACCCCGACCCCGACCCTGACCCTAACCCTAACCCTAATCCTAATCGAGTATATAGAAATGAGATTTCACACGAAATCACTCCTCCTCGTCATCGAAAGAGATCCCGAAGTCAAAATCATCAAGCATCTTGTTGATCGTTGAAGAATTGTAGTGTCTCGTTAGAGAGGGTGGAGGTGTGTCCGGCTGCCTCGAGATCCGTCGTAGGCCTTTTCAAGACATCAATCACTAAAATCATGGGCCTTTCTTCCTTTCTTCTTCGATTTCTTGAAGGGGGCATGAGAGGTGGGATCGGAGGAGGAAGACAAAGCCTTGAGGAAGGAGGAAGACGAAGACCTGAGGAAGAAGGAAAATGAGGAGAGAGAGAGGGGGTCTGGTTTAAGTGGGGGTATTGAAGGGTATTTTAGGGTTTTTATCATGTTTGGGTATGAATACCAGTGTTGTATATACAGTATTTTAGAAATTGGGTTTAAAGGCAAAAACAAAAAGAAACTTGGGTTTAAGAATACAAAGAATAGTTATTGGGCTTAGAGGTAAAGATGAGTAAACAAATGGGCCTAGAAATAAAAAACCCTAATAAATATTGAATGGAGATCCTACAATATACCAAATTAACAACATTGACCAGCCTACATAAGACATGCAATAGACAACAGAGTCTCAAGGAAGTAGAAGCATTACAGTCACCTTTCGAAACTAACGAAATCAATAAAAAGTATTAGTTAAGGCTAGATGTAATACACATTGTCTGAGCACATGAAATTGAGAAAAATAACAGTTCAAATGTTATCTATACAACATACACCAAGATGATAAGAATTAACATTTATGTCAGTTCAAATGTAAAATTGATGTATGTCACTAAATCCTTGTAGAGTTCAAGATCACTTGAGAAATACCAGTGACTGCTCGTTTCCCCAAATTTCAGTGTCAAAGTTGGGGAAAAAAACTTACAGATGGCATTCATAAACATGTGGCATTCAGAAATAGGGTATAGGCAGAGAAACAGGAATGTGAACAGTAAAGATGAAATTTGCCGCCCTCTTTCCCAGAGTACCATCCATCTAAAATCAGATTCTCACCTCAAAAATTGTAATACCGCAAAACTAAAATTATAACCACCCCAGCTTTTATACAACAGTTACTAAGGGGGATGCTAGACGTTTTACTTTTTAACTCTGTAATGATGAACTCTCAAAGTTCGGGGTCCTGTGAAACTTCCCACTCTTGGAGATCCTGTGCAAAAAAAAACCCAAAACTGTAGCTTGATATGCACATCATCTAGGAACCAGTTCTGAAAATCGCTGACAATTTGCATAGTTGATCATGCAGCTCAATGATTCTGTTGTCAAGAACCGCAAAATCCACCTGTAAATAAGAAAAGCCATCAAAAAGTGTTAGACAAAGACACAAGATCTAGGAATAGGGATTGAGATGAACAGTAATCAAGTAGGTTGTTTGGCATGAACAGCGGTTGCTTGCTGTGGAGCTGCTTAGTTCTATCTGTAAAGAAGGTGGCAAACAAACTTATCTATTGGGTTGGTGTTACGAGCTTTATCCCAGTGAATTTGATGATTTGAGAATGATCAATATGTTTAGAAGCGAAAATAATGAGCCACTACCTCCGCGAATAAAGGACTGGCAGTCAGGTGACCCTTTAACTCACCAATCTAAACGTGCTCGGAATCATGAGGCTTTGCAGGTATTTATCTCTTATTTCTCTCTAAATTTCAGCCAGTACTAACTGATTTATGGTGCGTGTACTAACTGGTTTATGGTGCATATGATCGTTAAAATTCGCCATGTTTTTTATAAAGAGATACTTATAAATGTTATATACTCTTAATTAAATTTATATATTGGTTAAATGGTGCAAAATGCACTGTTCTATGCTTATGAAGATGAAGAACTCATTTATCGTAGATTTTTTTTGCTTATCAAACATTAACACTGACATTTGCCATGTTCCAGTGAATTTAGTTGGTTGTGGAGTTGTCTGACATAATGAACTTCTATGATATATCTAATCTAATCTGGGCCTCATTCCCATCTAATAATAGGGCTTCATAATGAACTTCTATGATATCCAATCTGAGCCTCATTCCCATCTAATCTAATCTAATCTAATTTATCTAATCTATAAAATCTAATCTAATTTATCTAATCTAATCTATGTCTAAATTTATTCCTCTATGTATATCTATACTATACATATCTATACTTACCACCGAAGAATGCTCTAGAGACGAGACATGTCTTCCTGCAGCAACAACAAACTCATCCACATGAACCTGTGTATCTACTTGATCCTTCAAAGCATCTCGGGCTTCAGACGACAAGGTCTCCCAAGCAGAATACATAGCGCTCTGCTTAAAAAAAAATTGATTTTAGTATGAAACAATTTCTTATAAAGAATGTCTTCATAATATTTTATACCTGAATAGCCTTTTCTCTCGCATTTTGGTATTCTGCTGCAAGTCGCGAAGGTTCATATTCGAAGTCAGTCGAGACACCAGCGGTAGCACTAATCTGAAACCAAAGATATTGTAATTAGTGAATAGACAAAATATAGAAATTCAAGTTGGAAGTTTGCCAAGAGTTGAACCTCCAATCTACGTGCAATGAGATCCACGTAATCATCTTTGACAACTGTCTCCAAGTTAGAGTTTAGAACCTAGTAAACATGATGAATGCATAGTTAAGTGTAACAAGAATTTGGATATATAAACATGTGGAAAAGTTATTGGGCATTGTAAACATACTGTCAGCCTGGTTAGCAATTCTGAGATTGTCGCCAACTCGTTTTCCATCTTTAATTCTCTGTTTAGAGTTAAGTTAAATGGTTTAACAGATGACACAAGAATAATGCATCTTGGTTATCTAAATAAAATAAAGCAAATCCCATAAGAGCATTAGAAAGAGTCAAGTTTCATTGCATTTGTCCTCTGCAGATTTAGTTTATCGGCTACATGATGATGACACACTTCCTCATCTATAGTGCAAAAGGAAAAGGGGGAAAAGGTAAAGAAAAATGAAAAGTTAAGCTGGTGTAAGGATTCAAAAGACCCATTATTTTACCAAAATTTATGGCAGTAATTCGATATTGCACAACAGATGGAATGAATTTCAACCATTGACACGAAAAAAGTTCACCCGACTTATTATCTTCATACCCTAATCTCATGTTTCTTCTAATCTTAAAGTCTAAAGAGAATTGTAATTGGATAGTGGCATAATGCTCACAATACTTGACAGCCAACTCACTCCGAATATGTGAGCACACAACAGAGCTCTTTTGAAAGCAAGATTAATGAAATGTAGCAAGTGTATTTAAGTTTCACTTTGAGCACACAACAGAGCTCTTTTGAAAGCAAGATTAATGAAATGTAGCAAGTGTATTTAAGTTTCACTTCCAAAAGTTTAATAGGGTTGGAAAAACAAACTAAAAACTGAAAAAACCAATTCCCGGTAACTAAATAATTACTCATACAGGGTTTGCACAAACATCATTTAGTCTCTACTAGCAACTTTCTTTTATTGATAACATGGCGTTATTCAAATTTGTCCCTACTAGCAACTATCTTTCTTTTATTGATAACTAAATGATTACTCATACAGGGTTTGTACAAACATCATTTAGTCCCTACTAGCAACTATCATATTAAGAATGGACTGTACAGTCTTCGAGAACATGGCGTTATTCAAATTCAGCAGTTAGTGTCACACAAAAATAACACACAAGAAGAAGACAACAAGCTTCATTCGTATGTTGTAAGCCTAAGCTTGTCTCCCTCTCAATCCATATCTTTGAGAAGTCGAGAGAATACAAAAGATGTTCCATTGCTTGAATACAGAGTAATATAGGCCTAATCCATGCACACAAAAACATAACTCAACATATAGAAAATCAAATGGCAGCAAAGGATAGGTAGCATATCTACTGAAAAAAACAAGCGATAATATAAATTCAAACTTGCTAATAAAATAACTAGACATGCAATAATTACACAGGTAATGAAATAACAAGAACACCTACTCAATCCCAAAAACCAATACCTTAAAATCAATCAAATTTACCTCTCCAACAGAGCTGTGCTCCTAATCTTTGGCACCTGAAGAGGATGCTCCCTCTGTAGTAGTTATATGAACAGACGAGTCCTGCTAGAAATTTAATTTAATATTTATAGTAAGGAAATAACACCAGGTGATCCCTCTAGAAATTACTAGAGAAATGGAATATTTTGCGGGAATAGAGAGTAATATAGGCCTAATCCCTCCATACAGAGACATAATTGAACAAAACAGAAATCAAATGGCAGCAAAAGATAGGTAGCATATCCCACTGAAAAAACAAGCAATAACATAAATTCAAACCTGCTAATAAAATAAGTAAACATGCAATAATACATGGTTAATAAAATAAAAAAAACACCTAGACAATCTCAAAAACCAAAACACTAAACCAATCAAATTTACCTTTCCAACAGAGCTGTGCTCCTGATCTTTGGCACCTGATGAAGACGCTTCCTCTGGATTAGGTATCCGGAAATACAAGTCCTGCTAGAATTTTGGTTCAATATGTCATTTAGAAAATAAAACAAGGTAATCACTCTTCAAAGGGTGGCACTAGGGGCACACCCCCAACCACATCCCAAACCACACCCCCTCTCTCATATGTTACAGTGCACCGGGCCCCACATGAGATTTTAAAATTTTAAAATCCTATGTGGGACCCGGTGCACTGTAGCATATGAGAAAGGGGATGTGGTTTGGGATGTGGTTGGGGGTGTGCCCCTATCATTTTTCCCTCTTCAAATCACTAGAAAAATGGAATATTTTGCTAAGAGAAAAGAATGGAATAACTACACTTTGAATATCAGCTAGCAAAGTGATGAGAACAAGAACTCACAATCTTCCATTTTAGCTTAGTTTTAATTTTTCAAATTTAAAATTTAAAATTTAAAATTTGAATTTTGAATTGTAGTTGAGTAATTTGAGGGATTGTTGTTTTATTTCTATTTTTATTGCATGTTGTGTGCACGTAGTTTTTCTTTATAAGTAAGGTTGTATGAGACTATTGAAGAAAAATGAATTATTGAATGAAAAATTGCATTAGCTAAAATCTGGTGTGAAGCATTGGGTGTGAAACCTAGGCCTCGGGTGTGAAACCCTAGGCCGTTCCCTGTGTCCTCTTCCTCCAGTCGCCAAGCATTCCCTCGTCTTCCCCACGTCAATAATTAGTCAAACTCACCTCTTCCCTGTAAACCACCAGATCCACACCCAACTCGCCCCTGATCTCCACCTCCGCACCACCAACGCCATCATCTCCTCCCAAGCAGCCGCCCTATTCCCACCGTCACCGAGCCTCCTTTCCCAGCAACTGCCGCATTCATGTACACTAACTGCTTGGCAAAATTCTTCACCAGAGCAATACTACCACTGCCACAGCCGCTTACCGCAGATCATCACAACGCTATCGTCCTGTCATCCTTGTCGACGCCGTCACTCTAGTCGCTGCTCAGAATCGTCGTCACCGTCGTCATTCAGATTCGTCACCGCGTCGTTATCAGTTCAACACCGTCGCACTCGTCGTCGTCAGATCTCCACCTCATCGTCGTCGTTCAGTTCACCGTTGTCATCGCACCACCTCCAGAGGTCTCTCACGTCGTGTCTGTTCAGACAGACGAAGGTTTCGCTCTATTTATTTTTCTGTTTATCTCATTTGGTTAGTTAATTGCATGAGTATGTTGTCTCTAAACCATCATCATATATTCGCTGCTTAGATTAGTTTTTGTGAGTTGAGAGTAACTGAACATGTGACTGTTAAAAATTTGATATTGATTGTGAAACTGATACAATGATAATGAATACTGAGATTATATTTATCGAGATTGGAATTGTTCATGATTATCGTTGCAAATCTTGTTAAAATCCAAGGTTATCGATAGCGGATAGCGTCGCGTAGCGATGAGGCATCGCTAAGGCTATTTATGGCTATTGCGGTAAAAAACGCAAAGTCAAATAGCGGTCTAATTCATATATGTATTGTAGGCGTCAAAAAATGCTCATAGATATCCAAATACGACTCAAGACTGAGAAGAGAACAATGTGCATGCGTGTGACAAAATACACTGATAGGCGACACGTATAGGCGCGGCAGCCCATGGTGACGCGCGTAAGGCGCGACAGCCCATGGTGACGCACATAAGGCGCGACAGTCTATGGTGACGCACCAAAGGCGCGGCAGCAAAGTATGACGCGCAAATGATAAAGTAGCCTCTTATGTAAATTGTTGACAGTTTTTAACATCTCTTGGAGGTCCACGTGGCAGCATATCAGAAAGAGAACATGTGCTGACGTGGACAAGCAGTTAAACCACAAAAAAAATGATTAAAAATCATAGAAGGACTATTTCAAACAGGATGGAACGTGGCTAGAACCGTCTCTTTGGCCGCGCCAGTCCACACTGACGCGCCAATAGCCGCGACAGCATAGACTGACGCGCCCAAAGAGCCTACACTCGATCAGTTATTTTGCATCCATTTCGACTGTTGTGCACCTCTATCCCTATAAATACCTCCCTAAACACGAAGCAAAAGACAGAGCAGATTGGAGCATAGATACTTGAGCTTTTGGTGATTTTGAGCAAGAGAGAAAGTCTTCATCTTTCATAGATAGCTCTCAGTGATTCCTAGAGATCTAATCTCTGACTTGATCTTTGGAAGTGTGAACATCTTACATCGATAAAATATTCGCTTCAAATTCCTACTTCGATAAACGAAGAAGGAACCTCTAAACCTCTTTCACGATCTGTGAATTGGTGGTCCACGAGCCAAAGCATTCCCGACACAGGCAAAGTCCCACAAAGCAAAAGTCGATAAACGATTTTTATGTTATTTTCTCGAAAGTTGTAATTTTCTTATTTTTCATTGCATTTCATTGTAAGCGACTGAAGTTTAATGGAATCATTAATGGAAACGACTTTTGACGAAAACAAACTGGCGACCACAATGGGAGCCAGCGGCCTCGCTGCCGAGGCCGTAGTGTCGCAACCGATCAAGATCGTGATCAACGAAGACATCGAATATGAGTTCGATCAGGCAAAATTCGAAGAGTATCTGTCATCCTCATCCTTAAAACCTTCCTCGTCCCGTAAGTATAGGAATGTTTCATCTTCCAAGAAGGTTATCCAGTCTTCAACTTCGGTGTAGTCTACATGTGAAGACTCTTACCCAATTGTTGCTAAGAACTCTGCTTGCAACATATCTGCTCCTAATGACCCTGCACCATTTAAAGAGTCATTGAATCATGGCCTACCAGCGTTGACGAAGAGGGTTCGTCAGAGACAACGCCGGCGTCGTGCCCGTCAATTGGCCAAAACCTTACAACAAACCGATAGGGTCCATTACTATGCGGACCTAAAGTCGAGAAAGCATACAACGAACCAGTTGCCCCAAAGACAAGACACTCATATTTCTGCACAACTTACGACGGAGAAATGAACCCTCGTCAAAAGAGCACGTTCAACTCTCAAAGAACGCATACAGAAGCGTCGTATAAGAGCCGCTCGCACTCGTGCTCGTCGTCAACAAATGCAGAAAGAGAAGAAAGAAATGACGTCTGAAAAGCCACCGAAGAACTACAAAGTTTGGGTTCCCAAAACCGAAGATGCTAAACAATATAAAGGGTTTTGCCTCTATACCCTACAAACCTAAACCCATAGTTTAGGTAATTATCCTAACAGTCTTTGACATTGAGTTAAAATAAACCTATCATTTAACATTATTCAGTTTCAGACTTTTAAAGGGGTAAATGACGAATACCCCCTCGCCCTAAACAATATAAAGGGTTTTGCCTCTATACCCTGCAAATCTAAACCCATAGATTTTGCTAATGCAGCCTGCAAGTAGAAATGAGGCAAACGAATGGTAATAATAGGAGACATTAACTATGATTTGATTTGCCTGTATGAATACGATGTTCAACGGACCTAATGCAGGATCTAAGCCCCGCGATAGATATTCATAAAGTGCTTTAAACTTGAAGGAGGACCGAATAGCATTTTCCTAGAATAAAAACAAAGAAAAAAGATATGAATATTAAAATCACCAAATAATTGATTTACACTTTCAAGCATTTAATAAGCTAAGTTAATCAATTATGATAAAGATCATAAAACCTCAAGGAAGAAGAGCTTCTTGTGAGAAAATGACCTGAAACTTCTGAGAAAGTGAAACCTCGAATTTAGAATGCTGGCTAGCAATAGTAGCAATTCCTCTAACGATTTGTCGCTCGATAGTGTCTTCAAGACTGTTCTTCAGATCTGGAAGCAATGAAGACCGGATAAGATCATCCATAGCAGCCTGCATACATTTAAGTATGAATCAAAAGTAGTTAAAATATATAATCAATTTTTACAACAAATAGTGCATAAATTCCATTAATCGCTTATCCACATCCTCTCCGTGACAACTAGGAGGTGATTTCAAATACCCATAATATTTTATAAGTAATGAATCACTTCACTTGTCTTCTAAGTTATGCTTTAAGTTTTGAATTTAAATTGCAAATATCTTCCATTTGAACTCAAAATCCGTAGCCCAAATGATATTAGACCCAAGCCCAAATCCACCTCTGCTTCCTCTCTCTTCCTCAAACAGATTCCAAGCATGGAATGCGGAAAGTTCAAGTTTAAAGTTACTTAATAGGATACTAACTTGTGTGCGCATGAGATAAACTGAGAAAGCTGAAGCTTGCATGCTAGTTAAGTCCTGATACTGGAGTTGCACACGATCAGAAGTATGTTGATGTGGCAGAAGCATCTTTGTAAGCAAACTGACTAGACCTCCCTCCCTCGTTGCTTTTAATTGACCAAGGGGTGAAAAACCCCTATATTGACCACAATGAAGAACACAGGGACAGTCGACACAGGTTCCAACAATGGGAATAATATGCCTATAACTCTGCTGAAACTTACCACTTACTAACATCTCGAAAAGGATGAAAACAAGTAAATATATGGACAACTTATCCTCATGCAACTAAAGGAGAAAAAGTACAGCAAAGGAAAACTGCAAACCTTTAACTGAATATTTTAATAGTTTAATATATTAAGTAAATCAAAAAGTATATATACTGAAGAATATTGCAGCAGTATTCCAGTTCAAACCAAGAATAGGTATAGCATACCTGTAAGACTTACACAGATACAACATAGCTTCCCAGTAAGGATTTGTGTAAAACCCTATTTTTTCCTATAAGTACAACTTTGGCTAAATATAAAAATACTTCCATAAACCATACTTTTCATATCCTTTCCCATTTCTCTTATTGCCTGCTTCTTATGTATTGGGAGTTGCAACCAATTCCCAATTACTACGAGCAATTAGCGGTAGCAAATGCTGCCCAAAAAACTTCATCAATCATAAGGAATTGACAAGAAAGGAGGGGAATCTCACAAAAAACAAAACCAACATCTCCCATTATTTTTATTCATTTCACAATTTTTTTATCCCCTACAAATGTAGATGCATCTCTATTTATCCATTTTGCAACTAGAAAATACACAATTCGTTTGCCCTCTTGATGCACGGTACAAGGAATCTCTATTTATCCATTTTGCAACTAGAAAATACACAATTCGTTTGCCCTCTTGATGCACGGTACAAGGAGACTTTGTAGTAGTAAAGGAAGATCTTAAAATACACAATTCGTTTGCCCTCTTGATGCACGGTACAAGGAGACTTTGTAGTAGTAAAGGAAGATCTTAAGTAGAGTCTACAAATAATATACCCTTTACAACATTGACATAAGCACACATATTAAAAAGGTCAATAGAATTTATTTAATAATTTCATATTAAGTTCTACGTATTTTCTATGAAATATGGGTATTACTCAGAAATCTAAAAGATAGAACGAGTTTTGATTGCTACAAGTTCGATAATCTAACCACTATAAATAAAACCTCACTAGAGACCTCATTCATCAGTAACAGGTTCCAAGCATGGAATTGGGAAGTCAATGTTTAAAGTAACTCAACACGGTATTAACTTGCGCGTCAATGAGATAAAACTGTGGAAAAAGATATACCTGAATGACCTCAACTCCAGATTCACGTAATTCCTCTCGGATGGTTTGGATGACTTGAAATCTGAAGTAGCCCATCGGTTTGATAAGCTCCACGCCAAAGATCTGGGGGGGGTTGCGGGCTCGAATCGAAGCAATGGAAGAAGTTTCGAGCGGGTATATGAATACATCAGTTGTCATCAAGAATCACCTAGAGGATCTGCGACAGCGGGTCGAAAAGTTGGAAGGAGATACCAAGGCCGGGATTAAAAATCTAGGGGAAGAGGTGGAGAATGTGAAGGGTAGAATTCTAGAAATTGGAGAACTGCGAGCGCTGATCGAGAATTTGGTGAAGGAGACTAAACAAGTTCCTGAAAGTATTCGGAGACATATTTCTATTACTGCACGGTTACAGTATGATGAGTTGACTCGCAAGCAAGCTTCCGCTTTCACAGAGGAATTATGTGGATCTAGAGTTCATGTCATTCGGGTATATCTTTCTCAGTATATATACTTTTTGATTTACTTAATATATTAACGACAAAATGGCCAGATTAGTATATTTTTTAGAGGCTTGGTGACATGTTGTATTTAATGAGGGGATCTTTTACAAAAAATCCCATCAGTCCTGGCCGGAACTATAACTCTGGCCAAATTTAAGGCCTATATGGTGCCGAAGTTGAAAATTTATACCAATCTGACAAAACTAAAAGAAAATATACCAATATGTTACCAAGCCTCTAAAAAATATACCAATCTGACCATTTTACCGTTAATATATTAAGTAAATCAAAAAGTATATATACTGAGAAAGATATACCCGAATGACATGAACTCCAGATCCACATAATTCCTCTGTGAAAGCGGAAGCTTGCTTGCGAGTCAACTCATCATACTGTAACCGTGCAGTAATAGAAATATGTCTCCGAATACTTTCAGGAACTTGTTTAGTCTCCTTCACCAAATTCTCGATCAGCGCTCGCAGTTCTCCAATTTCTAGAATTCTACCCTTCACATTCTCCACCTCTTCCCCTAGATTTTTAATCCCGGCCTTGGTATCTCCTTCCAACTTTTCGACCCGCTGTCGCTGATCCTCTAGGTGATTCTTGATGACAACTGATGTATTCATATACCCGCTCGAATCTTCTTCCATTGCTTCGATCCGAGCCCGCAACCCCCCCAGATCTTTAGCGTGGAGCTTATCAAACCGATGGGCTACTTCAGATTTCAAGTCACCCAAACCATCCGAGAGGTTTTTAATCCGGGTGGCGTCCGCGGCCCTCGCCTTTGAAATCAAATCAACCTCTTTGTCTAGGCGAGCTTGGAAACGTGCGGAAAACAACTCTCCAGCACCGCTCGGATTAATATGCGGCAAGCCTTCTCGTGACGCCTTCTCTTTCAACCCCACAACCTCCAGTACATCTTCACCAAGCGGTAACGGCACTTGAAAGAGGTTGGGATGTCAGAGAGAAGCCTCGACGGGGCCGCGCGGGATTGTCCGGCGTGACCGACCCCAGGACGCTTTCTGTGGCCGTGGCTGAGGATTGTCCGGCAATAACGCGTCCCCGTGACGCTCTGTGGCCGTGGCTCGAGGATTGGCACGCGCGCCCGCCCCGGACGCTTCTGTGGCGGTGGCTTGAGGACTGGCCCCGCCCGCTTCTTGTTCTCTCGAATGCTTGTACCACCCAGTCGCGAGAGAAGAGCGCTCGGTTGATTTGGAGGATGTTGAAGGTTGGTAAGTGAGTGATTTGCTTCTGTGGCGCGGCTGAGCGACTGACCTCCGTCCGCTTCTCTCTTCTTCTTCTTATTTTTTTTTTTTGTTTTGGGGCGACAGAAGACTGAACCGACCGGGAGGTAGGGTTTTTGATCGCTGGGCCGTTCGATGGGAGAGTACGCCACATGATTAATAGCTATGATCTTCTGAGATGATGGTGTTCAAGTTTGGGAACAAATTATTCATTTTAGGCGCCAAATAAATCATGCTATAATTTTAAAAACTTATTTGTCATGCCACGTAGTAGCCATGGCGATAAAACGAGGGGGGGGGGGGGGGGGGGGGGGATGGCAGTACTAAGAAGGAAGACGAAACAGCTTGTGAGAAACTAAAAGAGTTTTAAAATTTTGAAATTACTACATTTATAATAAATTTAGGTTAAGGTAAATTGTATATAAATCCCTCATCTATACCTTCAGTAACAATTAATCCCCTAAGTTATTTATTAGCACATAGCACTCTTCCCCTAAGAATTGAGAGGGGATAAGTGCTAATAAATGAGCTAATTAAAGACATATATTTAAGGGAGTTATGTGCAACTTACCCTTTAGTTTATTATATCTTTGTATTTTAATTTTTTCTGCGGTTTCTAAAATCACATATTTTGTTTCAAATCATATCGAATCTTTGAAGATAAGTTGTATACAAGTCTCTCATCGATAATCAATTCCTCTAATTACCAACTTCCGTAACTTTATCGATTACATGTCAAAGGAACCTTCTTCCACTAATGAGGTCTTGTTACGTGGATTTACTTGCTCACAAAGTAAATTCTATAATTACCTCAACCAATAATTACCTCAACCAATAATTTACTTGCTCACAAAGTAAATTTACTTGCTCACAAAGTAAATTCTATAATTACCTCAACCAATAGGATAGTGACATATGTACCACCTGATTTGTTTGGACAATTGGCATAAATATTTCTCCTATCTTAGTAAAGGTACCTCATACCTTTTTTAGTCAGTCTTGAAAGTTCTCAACCCAGACTAGAGAGAAGGGACATAGCCTAGCGAGAATAGGCAACTCGACTTGATGAGAAGGGATAAGTCGGCCAGGCGAGAAGGGACATCTGTCTCGGCCTGGTGAGAAGGGACTCCTGTCTCGGCCTGGCGACAAGGAACATCTATTTCAGTCTGGCGAGAAGGGATGCATTGCTTGGCCTGTCTCGGTCAGCTTGAGTGCAATTTGCTTAAGACGTGTCAGCTAGTTGAATATTGATCAACACTTACTTCTATGGCACAACAATTTTTAACGCATAAAAGGATAATTCCCCTTAAAAAGAATTTTACGACCGTGTCTAGTCGAATGGTGAACCCTCAAATTGCATCCTAAAGTATCAACTTGCCATTTTGCCCCTTAACTATGTGTGTATGTCCAACGCAATTATTTTGTGAGCCTACAACATAGATTAATGACGTGTTAGTATTCTGCTAACATTTAATATATTTTTTGCAATCTAAAATTTCTGCTAATCAAATATTTCTTGAGTTCGATTCAGGATGTGCTATCAAAAGATTATTTTATAGAGAGACACAGATGAACCAATAATCTCTCTTTATAAAAATCAGTAAAGACAAATATCAAATAAGTAACTAATAAAAAATTTGATCAATTCATTAATAATATTTTACAAGGCAGACTAATTCATCATCAACTTTAAATAAAATATGATACATGTATAATTTTGCACATATATTTTTAGAACTGATTTTATAAACTACACCCCAACCCCACACACACCCAACAAAAAAAACCAACCAACAAAAAACCCTAAAAAATAAACTATAGTTAATGTCTTAAGCATCCTTTAGGTCTTTTTAACTTGACAAAAAATGCCTCAAGTTTGGGCATACTATAGATAACCCTACTCAACTTTCAAATTTAAAGAAAAAACCCTTAATTATTTTTTGTTTCATAAAA
>NC_033797.1:138544768-138583083 GCF_001876935.1 Asparagus officinalis
CCCCCCCCCCCCCAACCCACCCACCCCCACCCCCACCCCCCCAAAAAAAAAGAAAAGAAAAGAAAAACAAAAAAAACCTATCATCTCAAGATAAAAACTTATCGAAATCACACTTTTGAAGATCAACTCATTCAGTTATGAATAAAATCCCTATCCGATAAAAAAAAGATAATGCTTAATTCCCAAAGCTTGTATACCCTCTATCTCCTGTTTTTCTCTTATCTTAGGAAATCGGAGTGCTTTTTTGCATAATTGAGACGAAAAAGCGAACAGCCCTTAAGACTCTTTTAGTATACAGTGTGATACTGTGACGCCCCTGGGTTCACACAAGGCTGCAGTCCGAGGTGAAACCAGAAATGTCAAACCTGCCATGCACCACACCGTGCAATAACATGTTTCACCATCACAATTACTATCTCTCTAGTGGAATCAACAACAGGTATAGGTACAAAAGCAGGTAAAAGATAATACAAGAAATAACTGATGAAATGATAGTGATCACATTAACGTCTCATCATCCAACATACAGAAATACATAGTCAATGTCTGAATAGATAAACTGGAATACTCAACAAGTCTCAAAATACATATATCTGACAAGAGGAAATAAGGCACACAGCCTTTACAACTTCTAGAATAAGGCTCTCAAATGTCTAAACAAAAGTCTATAGTGGAGCTCCAACATAAGCATAACTAATAGCTAAACACTAAAGTGTGTCACCATCAACCTGCGACTCTCCGGGCTCCTGGCTCTGTAGGCGTCAAAAAATGCTGAAAGATATCCAAATACAGCTCAAGAGGAAATCATCCAAAAAGGCAAAAAAAAAAAAAAACACAAGTCTTTACTGTCTCGCACGCGAGACAGACTTGACTGTCTCGCCGTGCGAGACAGTCTTTACTGTCTCGCAGGCGAGACAGACTTTTACTGTCTCGCCCGTGCGAGACAGTCTTTACTGTCTCGCCGTGCGAGACAGGGACCGGGTGTGACCGTTGTCCAACACATGGACCGGATGGTAATACATATCCAGCACGAGGATTTAAATAGCATTGCATGTCCAACACGAGGACTAAGTGGGAAGGGTGTCCAATACGAGGACTATAAAGTAATGCTTGTCCAACACGAGGACTGTGTAACTGTGAAAAGGAGTTCGACCTTTGCGTTGATGAACTTTAAACGCCAGATCTGAACTGTGCGTTCGAAACTTTAACGCAGAGTTCGACCTTTGCGTTGATGAACTTTAAACGCCAGATCTGAACTGTGCGTTCGAAACTTTAACGCAGAGTTCGACCTTTGCGTTGATGAACTTTAAACGCCAGATCTGAACTGTGCGTTCGAAACTTTAACGCAGAGTTCGACCTTTGCGTTGATGAACTTTAAACGCCAGATCTGAACTGTGCGTTCGAAACTTTAACGCAGAGTTCGACCTTTGCGTTAATGAACTTTAAACGCCAGATCTGAACTGTGCGTTCGAAACTTTAACGCAGAGTTCGACCTTTGCGTTGATGAACTTTAAACGCCAGATCTGAACTGTGCGTTCGAAACTTTAACGCAGAGTTCGACCTTTGCGTTGATGAACTTTAAACGCCAGATCTGAACTGTGCGTTCGAAACTTTAACGCAGAGTTCGACCTTTGCGTTAATGAACTTTAAACGCCAGATCTGAACTGTGCGTTCGAAACTTTAACGCAGAGTTCGACCTTTGCGTTGATGAACTTTAAACGCCAGATCTGAACTGTGCGTTCGAAACTTTAACGCAGAGTTCGACCTTTGCGTTGATGAACTTTAAACGCCAGATCTGAACTGTGCGTTCGAAACTTTAACGCAGAGTTCGACCTTTGCGTTGATGAACTTTAAACGCCAGATCTGAACTGTGCGTTCGAAACTTTAACGCAGAGTTCGACCTTTGCGTTAATGAACTTTAAACGCCAGATCTGAACTGTGCGTTCGAAACTTTAACGCAGAGTTCGACCTTTGCGTTAATGAACTTTAAACGCCAGATCTGAACTGTGCGTTCGAAACTTTAACGCAGAGTTCGACCTTTGCGTTGATGAACTTTAAACGCCAGATCTGAACTGTGCGTTCGAAACTTTAACGCAGAGTTCGACCTTTGCGTTGATGAACTTTAAACGCCAGATCTGAACTGTGCGTTCGAAACTTTAACGCAGAGTTCGACCTTTGCGTTGATGAACTTTAAACGCCAGATCTGAACTGTGCGTTTGATAAAATTCTTTCTTATGGACTTAGCTAAAGCTCCCTTCACTTGACTGATTGAATATTTCTTTCTTTTGCAGTGCCTTACACCCGTGAACCTCTCAATCTTCGTCACCACTTCGGGCATGAGGGAGGTGTGGACTCTAATATGCAATTCAATCTGCGTCAAGAACTTCCAATATTCCAGGACACCGACAAAGATCGCGTCACTCTGATCTCAGATCCAAATACTGATGTACTCAGAGTTTTAGTTACGGACGCTAAGTTTGAGACTGGGTCTCGCAAGAAACTCACCAAGCCAGCTTTCTTATTTGGAGATCGTGTCAGTATTTCAAAAGGGATCATGCACGGCGGTCACTACAAATGGCTTAGGCAGATCGGTGATCGTCGCTTCTTCCTCCCTGACATGCACAGGATGTTTCCCATCTCCTACTACCAATGTGCTTCCGTTCCCCGTCACATGAACTGGGACTTGGTGAGAGAGCAGGATGGGGTAGCTGTTGGGGTTCTGACTCACAAGGGTGTGAATACCGCTGGATATAATCGACAAGTGTCGGCTTTGGAACCCTGCTTATTCTCACGAGGATATCCTTTGGGAGAAACAGCTAGTCCAGCTAACACTTTCATGCGACGGTTTTTGGCTGCCAAAGGAGAATTCCCGACTGCAGTATTCCGAGCTCCTGGATGGGTTCATTCCTCCAAGACAGGATGGTGGGCACGAATGATAGAATTCGTGTTGGCAGAATTAAAGGAACCATTAGCTCAATCTGGGCTTGCTTGCCCTATTAAGGCTACTAAACATGGAATAGCTCTTAGTCCATATAACTTCTTTGCCATTCTGGAGCGGTACAATCCAGAGACTTGTACGTTTTTCACACCGGAAGGAGAATTAGGGTTCGCCCTACATGAAATGTTCGATGTCTCAGGTCTTCCTTTCGGAGATTTACCATATGAAGAGTTTGTCCCTGGGTCAACTGAGCTGAAGATCTTGAAGGAGACCATCCCCGAGGTATATGACACTCTATGGGAGGTGATGTGTCATTTCCAAATCTGCGGCCAATTGACGGGGGCACGAGGACGTGGTATCAAACAGCTATCCTGGGCCGAGTATCTTTTCCAAAATTTGTCTGACAAGAATGCCGCTGTGTCTCGTCGGGAGGCGAGCACCCCTGAGACCATCCAGGCTCTGATCAATGACGCCACCGTTCACTATGTCAGCGAGGGAATAGAAGATGACTTCCCAGCACAGACTGAATTCGAGAGCTTCCATCACCAGGCAGCCACTCCCATCTCTGATATGGCATTATTAGCGGGTTTTCTCATGCTGTGGCTGAAGCGGTGTGTGGTTCCTACCAGACCAATAGATGCTGTGATGATTGAAGTAGCTTATCCGGCCGTCCTCTTAGCACATGGGAGACCCATAAATCTACTTTCCGCTATGACGTGCTGTTTACAACACGGTTTGAGGGAACTATGCCTCGAGTTTATCCAAGTGAAAGAGATAGATTCTGAAGGGACGAAAAGCTTGGTGACTCCCAATCCTCGAGTACCCTTGCCGTATACATATCTAATGGCTTGGTACGCCTCACATTGTGTACATTTGATGAGTGCTCCCTCTGCTACGGATGGAGGCTTCATCCCTTTCGTGCAGCGATTAGAAAAAGCTACTTGGATAGGCAATTACGTAGTGAAGGTCCGTCAGATTCTGTCGAGAGACCTCAGCTACGACATCTTCCGCTGCTTCCCGGATTTTGAGGGTGGAGGATATGGACAAGTCTTCCAAGATACCGCTGGTCCTAATGGTTTTACCCGTTTGGACGGGGGAGTTTTCCACTGGCTGCTAAACATTAGACCTGGTTATCTCCTCTTCAGGCAAAATGACAAATGTATAATTGAGCCCTATCAACCGTATCGTTTTGCTCGACAATTCGGATATGACCAACTATACGTTGGGAATCCGAGGAGCCAACTTTCGGTTATGGGCAACATATACGAAGGAGCTCGAGCCTGGTATTACTCCTCCGCAGGTTGTACTGGGGCTACCTTCAGATTACCCCACAAAACGCCTAATTCTCTCCTTTCCGTGGCTTTCTGCAACTGGTATCACACGGCTTCTACGATGCCAGAATACAAACTGTACACTTCCGGCCTTCGTGCAATTAGGAAGATGTATTCTTCTCGGAAAGGGGGTGGTCGTGTATCTCGTCTGAAGGGGATCGACGAGTTTTTACATTTTGAGGATGCAACTGAAGAAGGAGAAGAAGAGATGGGACTAGATGATGCCCCAATAGCGAGCCCTAGGGCTGCTGAAGCTTCAAGAGCCAAAGCAACTGGAAAGAGGGCTCTTTCTGAAGTAGAAGAAGCTCACTACGAGAAACGTACTCGCAGAAAGCTGCTGGTAGATCCTCCTGCTCAGAGGCTAATGGCGGATGCTTTTAAATCTGCTGGTGGAGGGGAAGAGCAGGAATCAACTGTCACAAGTCGTCCTGAGCATGCCGATCCTCACTCTGGGGGACCTGCATTTTCTGAAGAATTTTCCCCTCACCATCCCTTGGATCAAGCAGAGGGTGAGGATGAACTTCCAATGGATCCCGACATCTCACCGTTTCCCGAACAGACTCCTGGTGCTGCTGCTTCGCCTTCAAGGGAACCGCCTGCAACGTCTCCATCTGCAGGGGATGCACTGCCTACAAATGAACTGGCGACAGATGAGCTCGCTAATCTCAATGAGAGTCAGTCTCCCGCTTCCTCCGCACTATTGCCACATTCGGGGACTATTATTCCTAGTCCCACGACTGGCCGGCTAACCCAAGTGGATACTCACGCAAGCTCTCCTGAACTTTCAGCTGCTGACGACGAACCATTAGACTATGGGAGTTCGTCTCACCATGAGGATGTTGATGAGGATGAAAGCGATGATGATGACTTTTATAATTGGGCGGATCAACCACCACCACCTTCTGACAAGGCGTCTGGTTATCTTCCTTTTTACCCTACTGGTAGAAATTACACCCTTTGATTTTTCTGGTGTTTCTTTCTTTTACATTAACTGTTCTTTTGTGTAGGTTCTCCAACTACTGAGGCTGCTGGGACGTCATCGTCTCTCCCCCCGCAAGCAACAGACGCTCCTCCCTCTGAATCAATGCCGGTGACAACGAGTTCTTCACCAGAAGAACCTCCTTCGCTGACAATTCCTCTCAAACCTGTGGGGACGGAGATTGTGCTAAGTTCAACCCAAACAGGGGCACTCATGGCTCTACCTTCCAGTCCCTCGCAATTGGATATCACCATAGCTTCTCCGACTTCTTCACGATCATCACCCATTGCTTTTGCATCAGGGTCTATGCTTTTAGGCTCTCCAACGACATCTCCGGTGAAGACGCTAAGTCCAGTGGCCCTTCCTTCCATCCTAAAGGTTCTTATACGACCGTTGGAAGATATGATGAAGATAGCGATTGAGGAAATCAGTGCTGGACGAGCTTCATTCGATTCTTTCAAACCACTACTCATGCACTCCCTGAACGGCATTCGGTATGTGGATGATGCTCGATTATTCCAGCATTGCTCCGATGGCATCTCTCGGTTAGAAAAAGATCTGAGGGCTTTGGAAGAATTGCATCAAGCTGATCTTGCTGCCCAGACTGCTTCAGTCTTTGATAATCTTAAAGCTGAAGCGGCCCGCCAATACGAAACTTTCCAAGAGGCCATCACTGAAAGGGAGCTTGAGATTGCATCCTACTGATAGAGAGCTTGAGATTGCATCCTTACAGGGACAATGCATGCAGAAGCAACATGTTGTGGATGCTTCTGGCGTTGCCATACAGACATCTCGTGCAGAAATTGATCGTCTCAAGGTGGAGTTGGCTCGACACGAGGCTGAGCTCGCGCGAGAGGAAGAGATATTGAAAAAGCTCACACTAGAAAGTGTGAAAACTTATGCCACCTACCGCTCATCGGTGCAGGACCTTGAACTTATCCAGAAGCAAGCTAATGCGATTGCACTGGACGAAAGTACCCTTAGGAAGAAAGCCGAAGTGATGGTGCAGGCCGCTCACGAAGAAAAACTATCTGCTATTAAATCCCGGCTTGCGTATTTCACCTTTGTTGATCCAGAGGCTTAATCATGTACTGTTCTTTTTTTTTGTTTGATAAGAACAGGGCTTTTGTATCACTCTTCAATATTCTTGATGATAATAAAAAGAGTGATTCTGTTTTGTCTCTTTTCATTGCATGTGTCGTGTTCTGACTTGCAACGATAGAAAAATACCCAATCTTTAAAATTTCCTTTATTATCATCTAAGATAATTCTAGAAAAACTTTAACTTGTTGGGGTGGTATGAACACTCGTTATTCCTTTGTAGAAGAATTAACTGGTTCAAACGGGTTTGAACTGTTAGAGGTGGTTTGTTAACATAACAGAGATTTGGGGATCTATCGATCTATTGGGAATAGTCAATAGATTAATTTTTGTAAGTGGTATGATTTTACTCTGACATGCGAGCGATCGCAATCAGAGTAATTTGAGGGCTTATCACTCTATTAGGGAGAGTTGATAAGTGGATTTTTGTCAGAGGTGTAGTGTTAACGTGACAAGAAGAATATTGCTATAGAAGCAATTTTTAGGACTTATCGCTCTATTGAAGAGAGTCGATAAGTGGATTTTTTTTTTGTCAGAGGTGTAGTGTTAACGTGACAAAGGGAATATTGCTATGGAAGCAATTTTGAGGACTTATCGCTCTATTGAAGAGAGTAGATAAGTAGATTTTTTGTCAGAGGTGTAGTGTTAACGTGACAAAGAGAATATTGTTATAGAAGCAATTTTGAGGACTTATCGCTCTATTGAAGAGAGTCGATAAGTGGATTTTTGTCAGAGGTGTAGTGTTAACGTGACAAGAAGAATATTGCTATAGAAGCAATTTTGAGGACTTATCGCTCTATTGAAGAGAGTCGATAAGTGGATTTTTGTCAGAGGTGTAGTGTTAACGTGACAAGAAGAATATTGCTATGGAAGCAATTTTGAGGACTTATCGCTCTATTGAAGAGAGTCGATAAGTGAATATTTGTCAGAGGTGTAGTGTTAACGTGACAAGAAGAATATTGCTATGGAAGCAATTTTGAGGACTTATCGCTCTATTGAAGAGAGTCGATAAGTGGATTTTTGTCAGAGGTGTATGATGAGGCTCAGGCAGCACAGCCTCAGCTCGCCAGTCGACTGACCAGTCGACCGAGAAGCTGAGAAAGCAGAATCAGTCCGTCAGTCGACTGATCAGTCGACTGATGGCTTACAAACTGCCCGTCGGTCGACTGATCAGTCGACCGACAGACTGCAGAAAAATCTGTACAGGTTCTTATATACCCAAAATTTGATCTAAATTCATTCCCATCAATCCCAAGCATGAAGATACTGATATTAACATGTAAGAACTAAACTGAAACAGAAATCCCATAAGTGAATACATGAACAAAACCCTAAACATGTGTACTTATGTTTTAAATCAGTGAATACATGAACAAAACCCTAAACATGTGTACTTATGTTTTAAATCATTTTTTTGAAATAAAACTCACATTAAATCTCATGTTAGAAACAAAACTCATGTTAAATCTCTTCTAATCACATTTCAGAATTAGATCTCCTTAATAAAACATTGTTGGCTCTTTTATAAACTAAGAGGCTCAAAACCCCACCTCATATACCATAAAGATTCGTTCTTTGTACAAAAATACGTTTTTGGCTAAATCAAAACTCATAAAACTCAATAAATTCGTGTAAAAACAAAAGGGGCAGAGTTGGGCGAGATGTTACTCGCCTCTGGGGTGATGAAGAGCTCCTGGATCTGAGGGGGAGTGATTCCTTTCGCTGCAAACTGAAAATCCCGCCGAAGATCCTCCGATTTCTTCCCCAAATCACCAAGAACAACTTAGGGTTTGAGAGAGGGGAGAGGGGGCTAGGGTTTCTCTGATCTGAGGATGAGAGGGGATGTTTTCGGGTGAGGTGAAGAAGGATATATACAAACAGTTAAACCCGACCCAAACCCAAACCAAAACAAAACAGACCCGAAACCTGAAAAACTGGAAATCAGCGTATCGGTCGACTGATGTGTCGACCGACACTGTCAGTCGACTGATGTGTCGACTGAACTGGGAAATTCATTCTGACTAGGAACATTCTCTTTGGTATTTTAGCTATAACTTTCTCATACGACCTCAGAATAAGGTGATCTAAGATTTGTTGGAAAGCTCTACAACTTTGGTCTTATACACTTTTCCAGATTATAAATGAATCAGTATGCAAAACATAGAAACTCTCAACTGGTCAAAATTCTCAGATTCTCACTATTTGCCTATGTGCATGTTTTGTGTATTTACACTCATATATTCACAAATATACATTGAATTGATCTCAAATCAATTCCTATCATACTCAAATATCAAAATACATTATTTTTACTATATAACATACTTATAATTATTTATCACACTATATTCAAATTTTCGGGGTTTTACAGATACACATGATTGAGACGAAACTTTTGTCTTTTTTTTTGGGTTTGGTGTTTTTGTTGTGCGCAGCGGAAATTTCGGCAGAGTTTCTGGTGCACAATAAGAGAGATTAGATCGATAAGAATTCCCGTCTCACCAAGGAAACAAGAATCTGAAGCGGATATCTCAACCAAGTGAGATATCGGCTCTTCCTCTCATCAGTTCTAGGACTGACCTGTCGAGGGATCCTATAACTGCCAGTTTCTTATAATTTCCTTAACGCCTCGTTTGGTACGCGGGAATGAGGAGGAATGGAATGCAATTCCCACTTCCCATTCCTTCATACCAAACACACCTACGCCTCGTTTGGTACGCGGGAATGAGGAGGAATGGAATGCAATTCCCACTTCCCATTCCCTCATACCAAACACACCTATATTTTAGATGTTGGAATGACCATTCCCTAGGAATGATCATTCCCACTATTTGTGGGAATGAGCATTCCAAGTGAGAAGATAAGGAATGGTCATTCCCATTCAAGTGAGAATCAAAAACTAGTTATTTTTCAATTATATCGATCCATATTAATAATAAAGAATGTTTGGGTGAGGCGCTATGCAAGTGGGCAATTTTAGATTGACAATTTAGGCTAGTATATCATTTTGCTATTTCGAAACTTATTATTTTAGTTGGTATTGTTTTATGGATTTTTGCTATTATGAATTGAGTGATTTTGATACTTTATCAAATAAGTTAATTTATATATCTAGAACTGTGGATTGTGGATATCATTCTTTTTTTTGGACCTATGAAAGATACGATAATCTTTTTTTTCTTTAATTTTTAAGACTAAGAAATAGCGAGTATTGTTTAAAAAATATAAACGAAACATACACCTGATGGATAACACGAACATTAGTATAACACATACCTATTAATATAACATATGTGTATATAAAATTATTTAGTTATTATCATTAATGTTTATTTTTTATCTTATTAAAAATCTATGTTGTTGTAAGGGCATTATTAGAAAATGAGATTTCATTCTCACTTGTGTACTAGTGATACCAAACATGGGAATGGGAATGAGATTTCCATTCTAGCTTCATTCTACGAACGCACCCAAACAAGAGAATGAGAATGACCATTCCATTCCCACATGCAATCCATTCCATTCCTTCTTCCATTCCATTCCCAAGTCTGTCCATTCCCGCGTACCAAACGAGGCGCTAGGGTTTACAATCACTCAATCTAAACCTTCACACAATCTCTCAAACCCCTCACACAAATATCTCTCTTAAGAACACAAAAGGACTGCACAGAAATCCACACACAAAGTCGGCAGTTCGCTGCTTTCGCTGCTCCCTTTTTTCTTTGCACGCCGCCCAAAGAACGCTGCCTTTTCCGCTTTGCACGAAGCCTTTGCGCCCTCTTCCTTTTTTCTTTCACCCGCTGCCTTCGCCAAAGCCTAGGAGAACCAATGTGTATTTATAGGCATGGGCCTCTCAAAAGATCCAGCGGATCTCTCTTTTGTCCGCTGGGTCTTGTGGCCTCACAAATGTGTGTGGGCCCACATGCTATCAGCTATCCAACAATTCTCCACCTCGGCGAAGTTTTCCCAAAACTGAGTCGACACCAACCAAATCAAATGTCTCACTTGTTGCGTCCAGTACGCCATGGCAATGGACTCATGACAACGGACTCCATCCACAACAAGTCAAGAACCCAAATGAGAGTGCGAACACTCACCCAAACGTCGGTATCTACTCACCAAATCGATCTCACCCCCATCAAAATCCAACCCGGCTGCATCGTAAAGACTGCCTACGTATCCTCTTGCCC
Source organism: Asparagus officinalis (assembly GCF_001876935.1). Lineage (NCBI taxonomy): Eukaryota > Viridiplantae > Streptophyta > Magnoliopsida > Asparagales > Asparagaceae > Asparagus > Asparagus officinalis. The sequence continues at coordinate 138,555,308 of NC_033797.1, forward strand.
AAGGAATCAAGCCGAACGTAGTTCACCCAAATGGCCGCGAACGACCTCAATCCAATAGAAGAGTTCGCAACCCTTCTCCAATATCATCAACTCTGCGGCTGATAGCACCTCCAATAGCCTCAAACACCTCCACCTGAGGTGAACCACTGACCATATCCAAGCTACATCTATCAGCTGCACTCGAATCAAAACCCAACTCATCATCTGCATCCGAATCCAAATGACTTCCACGCTGTGTCACCTCAGCTGGAATCCCAAATAATGCAGAATGATCTGGAGTATTCTTTACCCAATGTGGAGTAGCATCACTCTCCACCCGCTGCGATACCTCTAAGGTCTGTCCAAAACTCTCCACCTGCTGAGAGTCAATTGGCTTCCTCATTGAAGCCTCAACCAAAGTGACACTATCAGACCTATCTTCCAATAGAGTTTTACCTCCAATCACAGCAGTTGACAACTCTTTAATAGGATGACCCAAATATGTCGAAGCCTCTGTCCAAAAACTCTTCTGCAAACCATTGCTCGACCACAAACACCGATCCTCCTCCAGCAAGGCACGGTTCTCCAAATTTGTCACCCTATCTAGCTGCCCCAAGATTTCCTTTCCAACGAAGTGTCTTGAAATGCCGTGAGCTCGGCTCCAATACAGAAACAGGTCCATCTTGTACCTCCCACCAGAATGGAGTACCTTCACCTTTCTGTCTATTACACACTTCTTCAATCTGTTGGATACTACTAGGACTTTCTCCAAAGGGGATTTGGTTGCAACCCAAACACGCCTAGAACAGCCACCAACAAAGGAAACCAAACGCCTATTACCTCCCAATGATGCCCCCTTGGAAGGCCCCCAAACATCCACGTGAACTCCTCCAGAACGACCCTTAGCACGGTGAATAGAGGTGCCACACTTCACCTCGGTCTTCTTGCTCACATCAACATGTTCACTGGACTTCAAACTGCAGGTCTTTGCACCCTCTTTCAATCTATGCGAGGAATCAATACTGGAATGGCCAAGCCCCAAATGCCGCAGTCTAGTCGAATCAACAGAAGTCGCCAGCTCTCCACCTGTCACTATACCTCCAGTCAAGTAATACAGGTTATCCTCTGAATAGCTATCTGTAGGACTGATGGAAAGCGAATAAATAGAAGGGTCAGAATTATTACCATCCGATACGATGTTTGCTTCTGATGATGGTTGCTTCCCTTTTCCCTTCTGCTTATTCTTCATCCATTCGTCGAGCTTTGGGCAGTCTTTCTTCCAATGACCAGTCTCCTTGCACCAAGCACACTGATCTTTTCCAATTGTAGGATGCCCTACTCTAGACTGTGACTTCCAATTCTTCCGGTTTGGATTATTCCCTCTTGCGACTAACGCCTCTGCTACCGACTCAGTCGAATTCTCCTTATCCTTCTTCCGAAGCTGATAATTCACCAATGCAGCAGTGACCTCACTATACGAAAGAGATGCCTTCCCATTAATCAGAGTAAGGACGAAGGTCTCATATTCCTCGTCGGGCAAGGAACTCAACAACAACAACGTCTTGTCCTCATCTTCAATCTTGACATCCACATTCGCCAAATCCGCAAGAAACTTTGTGTAGTGGTTCATGTGATCTCTAATGGAGGTTCCCTTCTTCAACTGGAAACGATAAAGTCTCCTCTTCAAATGCAAGCGATTTTCCACACTCTTGGTCAAATACTTGCTTTCGAGAATCTCCCAAATATTCTTCGCAGAAGTCTTATTCATCACATCATATTTTAGATCTTGAGTCAAACAAGACCTAATCACACCACACGCCGTTCGATTCATCTTTTTCCAAACCTTCTCTTCAATCTCATCTGGCTTGCCATCTAACTCCAAAGTATCCTCCAAATTCTGCGTGTTCAGCGCATCCAAAACCTTGCATCTCCATAATCCAAAGTTGTTTGTGCCATTAAATTTCTCCACATCTATCTTCATAGAGTGGATATTCAAACTCTGAATGGTCTTCACGCCAGAAGCACCACCATCGACTCCCGAAGCACCTTCTTTCCCCGACATCTTACGCACCAACGAATAAAGAATAGATCCAAATCTGAAAAGATAGAGTCTTTACCAAAAGATTCCACCTTTATCACCAACGAAGCCCTAAACGAGCCTCCAAATTGATCTACTCCTCCAACCAAACCCTAGATCTAAAATCTGGGCTCTGATACCACTTGTTGTGCGCAGCGGAAATTTCGGCAGAGTTTCTGGTGCACAATAAGAGAGATTAGATCGATAAGAATTCTCGTTCTCAAAGGGAACAAGAATCTGAAAGCCTAATATCCCATCAAAGTGGGATATTTGCTCTTCCTCTCGTCAGCTCTAGGACTGCGCGTCGAGGGATCCTAAAAACTATTACAATGGCCACAAACTCAAACAACCAATTTTACGTGGTTCGGCAAACTGCCTACGTCCACGGGGCAAGGAGGAGGATCTACTATTAGAGAGAAAATTTATAGGGTTGATGTACAAGTCAATAGGTTTTTGGGTGGGCCTCTCAAAAGATCCAGCGGATCTCTCTTTTGTCCGCTGGGTCTTGTGGCCTCACAAATGTGTGTGGCCCCACATGCTATCAGCTATCCAACAGTTTTGTGGGGTGGGGGTGGGGTGCATGTTTGCTATATCCACTCCCAAACAGTAATTTTGGGAGTTGGATTGCCGAAAATGCCCTTTTGATGTTGAGGGTGTTTCTGGAATGGACTTGGCCTGGTTTGGTTTGGGAGAAGGACAATTTAGTCCTCATACACCCCCAAAGTTACTGTTTGGGAGTGTGAATAGTTGGACCCGGGTGGGGTGGGGGATCAGAACCTCTAGCCTAGGGATTAATAAAACTAAATTATACTGCGTGCGACACACTTAGCTGTATTTTCAAGCAGAAACTACTTGAGCTCAGCTCTACTCTTACAGTTTCAGCCTCTTACATCGTAGTAGCCCAAACTCTTACACCATAACGAGTATCAACAGATTTGTAAACGTGAGAAATTCCAAGCATCACGCACAACCAAGTAGGCTACAACTCCATCTCAGGGAATTAACCAACTGATCATGAGCCACCTCGGACTACCACTACTATCAACTAGCAGTGTGCCCAAGTAGCCACCAAAATAATGGGCATAAGCTTTTTGCACAAGGTTCACAGATACAAGGCCCACCAAGACACTGTCAAGCCCACAAAAATTGAGATAACAAAACCATTGACATCAACACTAATCAACAACAAATATGATAGCGTACGGGGTGTAAAACTGAAATTATAGTCCGAATATATCAATAGTAGTGTCTGATCATGTAAGTTAACTGGATTTTCACACTGTTAGCAGCTGGTTTCACAACAGAATCATTCTCACTTTAAAAGAGAGAGTATAAAAGAGGGAGTACTAGAAAAACTTACCCTACCCCAAAATACCCTTCATCTATTGTAAATATAACAAAGTTATCCCTTTTTTTTCGTTACACAGAAATCAGAAATCACGAGCCCTAAACATTCGTTCATTTCATTCTCTATTCCGTTGGTTACGACTTCACTCCGGCAAGCCGTCCCACTATCTTAATTCATCAATTGCCAAAGATGATTATTATTCTCCTCATCATCACCGCACCCCCTCTGCCATCATCTCCTCAATTCTCAGATTTTAGGCACCGGGAAGGATCACGAAGGAAACTCATTGACGAAGCTTTTTATCAGAGAAAATATTCAGGTTTGATTTGATCATTTTCTAAAATTTGCTTATGAATTTTAAATTTCTTTCTCTGTGCGCTTTATTTCTTGATTATTAGATTTCAAATAACATTAGCTATGATATTTGCATATGTGAATATTCTTACATTTCCTAAATTCCTTAATTTCGTTCTGAAATTTTCGCATACTGCCCCATTAAGGATCCAAAAGCGTAGGGTTATTTAATGCTTACTTTTAGCTAGGGCTAGGCTTAATTAGGCTAGGAGTTGGAGTTAATTAGGCTTCATCAGGCGTAATTATCATTGGATTTGGATTTTGATCATATATGTTCTTATTGTATATGCCAGGATCTTTGATGTACATATAGGAAGGTTATGGGTTTGCTTTTGCTCACATGTTTCAGGATGCAGTTTTTATATTTTCTCTGTTTTATACATTCATAGCTCTGCTTTTAACTTTTCTCGGCGCATTTATCATACTCCCTTTAAAAGCACGAGTTCGGAAAATCTTTTTTTAGACAAATATACCCCTTTATAGTTTGAACTACCTTATCTATAATCAAATTCTAATTTTCAATGGTCAATATTACCCTTCATGATTTTGAATATTTTATTTATATCTTAATCTATCCTAATCATAATCATATCTTATCCTAATCCTATGTGAACCATGTTTAGCTTAACAATTTAAAAAAACTAATATTAATAAAATATATAAAACATAAAAATGATATTAGTTTGTTAAGATAAAGAAATTACAAGTAGATAACATATTATAATACATGAAGGAATTTAAAATTTACAGTTAACACCTTAATGTCTCAAAAATTATAGAAACACCCTCAAAAGTTTAAATTACAGACAAGCACATTAAAATTCTAAAATTTTAAAACTTACAAACAACATAGATGAATTTAACAGATTACCATGATACACTTAAAATTTTTAACATTTAAATTTAAATTTTTTAATTAACACCCTTAATATCTCAAAAATTATAGAAACACCAAAAATTATAGAAACACCTTTAAAAGTTCAAATTATAAAAAGCCACCCTAAAATTCTAAAATTTATAAATAACATAAGATGAATTCAAGATATTATCCTTAGACACCTAAAAAATTAAAATTTACCGAAATTAATGCTAAAATTTTTAAAAAACTCCTTCAAAATTTAAAAATCGTAAAAAAAAACTCTAAATTTTCAAAAAATTTAACTAGCACACATTAAATTCGTCGATTGGTAGACCGCTAAAATTTAATATTTTTCAAAATTAATCTATAGTTTTAATAATTGTAAAAGACATCCTCAAAATTTTAGAGTTACAAGAAATATACTAACATTTAAAAAATTACCACCAACACATGAAACATAGAATTTACAACTACCAAACTTAAAAGTAAATTTTTTTAAAAACTCTTTCAAAATTTTAAAAATTATAAATCACTAATTGATTTTAATTTAGAAACTTTAATCTTTGACGTTAATAATATTTATAGGGTAAAAGAATACAAGGAATTACATATGGAGAAACTATTAGAATATTTAGAGATAACTTTAAAAGAATTGAGTTATTTCCATTGCAAATGGGAAAGTGATGGAAATAAATCTAAAATTCAGAAAACGTCAATGAATCACTTGAATTGGCATTAACATAAGACATATCTATTAATGAAGCACTGAATGAGTTACATTAAAAAATAATTTAATAACTTTATCCTAATCAAAGAAAAAATCTCCATGGAAGACATAAGAAAAATTAGTAAGTATTCATAAATTCCATACTGTGTTCTTCAAATTAAATATTAATATTATAATCTAAGAGAAATTGGTAATGAATAATGCAGGTATTTAGTTTAGATCTTTATGGAAAATGACAGGGATAGAGCAAAGGTAATATTATTGAAATAACAGAAATTCTTATTGGATGCACATCAGAAGAATTCATTTTAGAGGAAAATAAAGAGATAGCTTCTAATTTATTTAAGTAATAAATTAGGAACACAAAGAATTTTATATATATGAAATTAATATTTATTCTCATTGAAATAGAAAAAAAATCAAAGTCTATATTTTGAGCAGTTTGTGTTGAACATCATAAGTACATTTGACTTCTTTGTAAAGTTAAATGAGATGATAAAAAATTAACGAGCCCAGGAAAGATAATAGCATAAAAAATATAAAATTAGCCTGATGTCACAATTGATGTAGATGATGAAGACAATACTCTAGAATTGTCCGAGAAATGATAAATGATAAACCTGAAGAAGGATTGATCTTAACTCAATAAAAAATAAAATAGAAGAAATAAAAACAATATTTTATGAATATTTTATAGAATAGTTTAATTATTTTGAGTGAAATTAGGAATCTTTAGAAGGGAGTTTCATGAATTTTTTTCAGTACTTTTATATTCTTATGTGGATGTTTTTATCATATAAAAGTATACTAGAGTTAGCATTAATCTTTAATTTATATTTTTTTATGAAGTCTATTAATGATTAGGAATAAACTTCATATTCTCTTTTGCATCGTTTTAACATACTTTAAATTAATCATTTTGTCATATTGGTTTTAAATATTCACCTTCCTTGTATAATACTATTTTAATATTTTTTACTTTACAATGATTCTTTCTCAAATAAAGCTTAGTTTCATATCGGTCAAAAATAATATAAAAATTCAAATTATTTTTAAATTATATTTGTTTTTTGTCAATTCAAATATCAACATGAAAATTTAAATTTGGTGTATCCCATTTAAACAAACATAAAAAAATAATCGGGATGTAAGAGTTTAAAGAAAAAATGAGCATAAACTGTCAAAAATACTTAATCATGGTATTAAATCACGTGCATTGCACGTGTGTAAAATACTTAATCACGTGTGTAATCCTTCACTCTATATATCATAATCCCTTTAAAAACACGAGTTCGGGAAATTTTTTCTATGGTCAGTATACCCTTAGTTTTTTGAATATTATATTGTTATCCTAATCTATTCTAATTTTAATCATATCTTATCTAATTCCACGTGAACTATCTATAGGTCAACAATTATATATATATAATACTCCCTTTAAAAACACGAGTTCGGGAAAATCTTTCTATGATCAGTATTACCCTTAGATTTTATTTTTTAATATTACATTCCTAATCTATTCTAATTTTAATCATATCTTATCTAATTCCACGTGAACTATCTATAGGTCAACAATTTAAAAAAAGTTATTTTGAATATTTCACTTAAATCTTAATCTATCCAAATACTAATTATATCCTATATTAACTCCATATGAACCATCTATAACTCAAAAATATAGAAAAAAATAAGATTAAGAAACTATACATAGATAACATATTATAATACATGAAGTATTATAAAAAAACCAAATGTTTTAAAATTTGCATATAATAGCCTTAAAAGTTTAAATTACACAAAACACCTTGACTTTTTAAAACTTAAAAACAAACATGATATCTAAAAATTTAAAACTTATAATTAACACCATCAACATTTTAAAAATTATAGAAACAACCTCAAAAGTTTAAAGGCTAAATTAAATTATATATACCCTATGTGTTTCGCTCTTGAAGCAGTTATATACCCTAAGTTACAAAATATAGCAAAAATATACCCTAAGTTGGTAAAAATTTGCAAGTTGATACCTTCTGTTAACCAGCTGTGAGAATATTCTTTGGAATATTCCCACATGCTGGACCTATAAACCCTCATTTATTATATTATTTACTATATTACCTACCACCCCCCCACCCCCCGGTGCAAAGTAGATTATTTTTATCATCATCTTCTTTTTTCGTGGCCTCCAACTTCTTCTTCCTCATTAATATGGGTAACAGTAGAAAATAAGAGATTTCACTATGTTGGGGGGGGTTAATTCTTAAGGAGGGGCATTATTGTCCTTTCATGTATTTTTTTAATACCGTTAGCTAAATTTAAACAGTTACTAACTCGGGGTATTTTTTTGCTATGTTTTGTAACTTAGGGTATATAACTACTACAAGAGCAAAACAATAGGCTATATAAGTGTCATAGCCATGTTTAAATTACAAAAAAACATTCTAAAATTTAGAGATTTTAAAACTTAGAAACAACATAGATGGATTCTAGAGATTACCATTGGGCACATAGAAATTTAAAATTAGCAAAAAAATAACGTTAAAGGTACAAAAATTACAAAAACTCTCTCAAAAGTAAAAAATTATTAAAAAATTCTAAAATTTTAGAACTTATAACTGGTACATATAAAATTTAGAAATTATCAGTAGATTGCTACAAATTTAAAAAATTTAAAAAATAACCCAAAAGTTTAGTAATTATAAAAATACCTTCAAAATTTTAGAGTTACGAGAAATATTCTAACATTTAAAAACTTATCATCAATACATGAAACATGAAAATTATAAGCGTCCAACTTAAAATTTAAAATTTTCATAAAATACTATCAAAGTTTAAAAATTACAAAACACACCCTTAAAAGTTTAAATCACAAAAGGCTGAAATTTGGTAAAGAAAAGAGGAAATGTTTGATATTATTACATTAAGATATAATATGTTAGCATTAATTGATTATAATGTATGAACATTTATCTCTAATGTGTATAATATTTATTTATAAAGTAAAAAAATACAATGAGTTATGTATGGAAAAACTATCAGAAAGTTCAGAGATATCCTTTAAAAGAACTAAGTTATTTTCATTTCAAATGGAGAAGTAAAGGAAATAAACTCAAAATTCAGAATAATTCATGAATCACCTAAATTGACATTGATAAAAAGCATATCGAGCAAAGAAGCACTAACCGAGTTCTCCTTGAAGAACATATTGAACAATTATGTCCTAATTAAAAAACATTATTCATGAAAAGTACAAGAAAAATTAGTAAGTACTTATAAATTTTCATACTTTATTCTAAAAATACTAAAAGAATCATAAATTTAATATAAAATTTTATATAAATAATCTTGCAATAGAAACTAAAGTGAAGTCAATGATCAACTACATTGTAAGATATAATAAACTAGATAAGATGAGAAAATTCACTATAATGGACAAAAAATATGCACATAATACTTAGTTACTATAGTGTAAGTAAAAAAAATTAAAATTGATATTTTTCTTCTCTCTATATTGTGGCACGACTCTGCAAGTATCCTTATTTGGGGATATGACTATCGGATCAATTTTTAAGAACACGATCAAAGATAAGCATGTAATAGTGCTGTCAGATTTCAAGATCTTTAAATATGAAGGTTACATATTTTACAACTAAAATTCTTATTAAATGCCACTAAATATAAAATTCATCTTATACCTATCTTAAATTTGTATGAAAGATGTGCATGTCATCTAAATTGTGTTAATAATATATCAACTTATTGAAAAAAAAAAGAGATAGATAAGCAAACCAAGCAGACATCCATATAACACGATAAAAAAATTACACTTTAAAGCTAAAATACAGGGCTCATTCAGAAACAAGCTGCTAAAACAAAAGCATCTCCATCAAGGCTCTTTATAAATAAAACACAAATTTAAATTATTTGATATTTTTAAAAATAACTTATTTTTTTGAGTAAAATCATGTATCTTTAGAAGTGATTTTCATGAACTCTTTTAATTTTTTATATAGTTATGTGGATACTTTTATCATATAAAAGTGTAATAGAGTTAGCATTAATCTTTATTTTATGATTTTTTTTTCTAAAGTCTATCAGTGATTATAGCAATAAAATTTATATTCTCTTTAGTTTTATTCTAGCCCACTTTTAATTAATCATCTTATCTTATTGGCTTTAATTATTCATCCTTCTTTTATAACATTATCTTTTCAAGTGTTTTTTACTTTTACAACATTATAGCTTATTAAGCCAAGCTTGGTTTCATGCCGATCTAAATAACGCGAAAATTCAAATTAGCTTTAGATTATAGTTATTTCTTGTCAATTCAATTATTACATGAAAATTTTAAATTTGGTGTAGCTCATTCAAACAAATATTAAAAAAAAATAATCACAATAGTAAAGTTTGAAAACATAAGTGAGAAAAACAATCAAAGTGGAACTGAAAAATAAATTTTTGTAAAGAAATAAGTCAAAAATACTTATTTATAATATTTAATCACGTGCATTGTACGTGCATAAATCCTAGTTCTCTTTTAAAAATATGAGTTCAGAAAAATCTTTTCATAGTCAATATTACCCTTAACTTTTTTTTTTAAATTTTACATTGTTATCCTAACCTATTCTAATTATCATGTCTTCTTTGAATTTGTAATTAAATGATTTATTCTATTCATAATGAGACTTAATATGTTATTGGATAAAGGAGATACGTTTGATATAATTCAAATGAGAAAATATTTCCATGTATTACCCTTAACTTTTTTTTTGAATATCATATTGTTATCCTAATCTATTCTAATTATCTTATCTTCTTTGAATTGGTAATTAAATGATTTATTCTATTCATAACGAGACTTAACATATTATTGGATAAAGGAGATATGTTTGATATAATTTAAATTCTTTACTTATTTCAATTTGTAGAGAAATATAAAAAAACATATGCTAGCAAGCGCCTAAATTTTTTTAAACTTTATGAAAAAATATCCTCCAAGTTTTTTAAATTACAAAAACACCCCTACAAATTCAATTTTTTATTAAAATATCTCAAAAATTATAAATTTTACTTATTTCAATTTAGTGAGAAATCTAAAAAATATATGCTAGCTAGAAACTTAAAGTTTTTTTTACTTTGAAGAAAATATCTTGTAGGCTCTAAAAATTACAAAAACACCCCTAAAAATTCAAAATTTGTAAAAAACACCTTGAAAATTTTAATCCTATAAACACACTAAAAAACTACAAATAACACAAACAACCACCAAAAAATTATAAAATTTATAATAAACACTCTGAACTTTTTACAAGTTACAAAATAAAATCTTCAAAATTATAAAATTTATAAAAATCATGATAATTCTCAACCTAACTGTACATTAAAAATAGAGAAATTGCTAATATCCTCATACATAATTTATAATATATAGAAAACACCCTTATAGTTTTAAAAATTACAAATGAAAACTCAAAATTCAAATTTTACAGAAAACACCCTGAGAATATCAAACTCATTAGTAAATTGAAAACATAGGAATTATAAATAGTCTATAAACAATTTATAATCTATAGAAAGTGCCTATAAGTTTAAAAAATTATAAAAAACCCCCTAAAATTCATAATTTTCAAAAAACAATACTATGGGAATTTGTAACATATAGACACTAAAATGAGTATACAAAATTACTAACAACCCTTACAAAATAAAAAATTTACAAAAAATATTATACTCTCTTTAAAAGTATATGTTTAGAAAAAACTTTTCATGGTCAATATTATCCATAACTTTTTTGAAAAGAACATAACTAATTAAAAATCTATTAAATTTAAAACTTTATAAAAAACACCCTTAAAATCCAGTACATTGCAAATTACCCCTCCAAAGTTTAAAATTTTTTAATGAATTTTTGCAATTCTTTGATTTTAATGTAATGTTTAATAGTTTTGTGTATTTGCAAATTACAAAAAATTAGAGTGCTTTTTTATAATTTTTAAAACTTTTGAGGGTGTTTCTTTTATAGTTTTCTAAATTTTTATTGTGTTTTTAGTGTAATGCATAGATACGTTAATTAATGATGATAATGAAGAGTAAGTTGTTTTTAAGATGTATTAGGCAATGGTTAAGTGCAAATTACTATTCCTAAGCAGTATAGTTTATATATGCAAATATTTTCATACAATCTATATAGTGGTTAAAAGGATTTTGACTTTAATATACTATTTTTTATAAAATATATTTAATATGAACCCACCATATAATTTTGACTGTGGTCATCATAATTTTAATATATTTGACTAATTGACTATATAGGTATATATGCCATAGATTACTTTACTTTCTCACATGAACTAATATTTGGTGCTTAATAATTTAAATTATTACTATATGCCATAGATTACTTTACTTTCTCACATGAACTAATATTTGGTGCTTAATAATTTAAATTATTACTTTTAAATTTAATAGAAAGAGAAGCTCTAATAGCATTTATTTATTTACCTACAGGATAAAACAATCTCAATTCTTATTTTTTGCTTGAGATTTATTCATAGTTACGCGTATCAAATTAGTAACTATAATGTAAAGTTAACCAATTTTGTGGAGCCCAACTACTGGCTATAAGTATCAAGATTTATATATATATATATATTATATATATATATATATATATATAATATATATATATTTATATATATATATATATATATATAATATATATATATATATATATATAATGAGTAATATGGGTATGCTTGGTACAAGCACGGAAAAGTTGTGGCTTGGTAGTGATGTGTCACATCCCCCTCGCACTCATTCAAATATGGGACAACATTCACATGGGTATTGAGTGGATGAGGATGTGACACATCACTTTCAAGCACAAAATTTGTGGCTTGGTACACGCATACCCATTTTTCTCATATATATATATATATATATATATTATATTATATATATATATATATATATATATATATATATATATATATATATATATATATATATATATATATATATATATATATATATATGTATCTATATATATATATATATATATATCTATATATATATATATATATATATATATATATAATATATACTATATATATATATATAGTATATATATAGTATATATAGTAGACACACACACATTATAATTTATTAAAAAGTGTCATATAATCTTTACAATAAAATTGATTTAATGCTGAATAGTAATATCATTGTAATAATATCGCTATAGAGAAAATTCTTCATAAACCAATATGTTCTTTATAATATATAAGCTATCCACTCTAAATTCTTGTGTCTTGTATAAACCCAAAAAGTTTGAATACAAGCCTCTAACAATTTTCTCTCACAACAGCAAAATTCACTTAGCATATGTGGATATTCCAAATGAGTTATATATCCTATATATAATACAATTGGCCTAGGCAAGTGAGTTATAATAACATTTGTCATTCACATCATTTGGAGTAAGATATGATACGGACCTTGTAACAAAGGAAATTTTTATATATTTAGAGCACATGGCGAAATATATCGTAATCTCCCTGCTCTAATTTCATAAGAAAATATTTCTTTATAGTTTTAGTTTTACTTCTATGATATGAAGAATGTTGAATGCTCTAATTTCATAAGAAAATATTTCTTTATAGTTTTAGTTTTACTTCTATGATATGAAGAATGTTGAACCATACCTTGATGGTATTATTCTTTGTAATATTTTTTAAAGAATAAATGTCAATCAATTCTTCAAGTACATGTGTTGCTCCTTAACTGCTTCTTTGTAATATTTTAAAGGTGTTTGTAATTTGTCGTTTTACTTCAATTCGGTAAAAGTTTATTTAAAGTTTTATCACAAAAAAACTTTGTTTCCTTTTTTATTTTTATTCTATTTTATAAATTTAAATAATCATAATATTCAACCACGTGCATTACTCGTGCATCTTAACTAGTAAATAGAAAAGGACCAACTTATGTTAATAAGTATGCGAATGTTTTATAATTTCATTTAAAGATGACCAGAACACCCAAATCCCCAAGAGCAGAAAGTAAAGGATAAAAAGAAGAACAAGGACAGAGGGCAAAACATATTTTTGATTTAAAAGTAACAATGTTTTTACCTTAGGTATTTATGTGACAATCAAGACAATACCCACCACTAAAAACCAAAAGTAAAAAAAGGGGGTGATGGAGGACAATTACAGAGATTTTTGATGTTTTAAATTTAAATTATGTTGTATCTGAGGTATTTATGTGCCAGCTGTGACATATGCATGTACACATGTAGGATTTTGGGAAGCTAGGAGGTATATAAGTTTAACTATGTCATACTATTCTTTCTTTGATACAAGACCTCTTCTACAACGTAAAATCCACATGTGCATGTCAACAACACACTCACAACATATAGTATTACGTTAAACGTTATTCATTCCAGCGAAGATGTTATAGTTGTGCAAAGAGAATTCTAGGTCTTGGCTAGGATCTTGGATAGAAGTAATAATTTACTGGGGAATTCTTGATGATGGATAGTAACCTTGAGAAGGTATTATTTGCGGCTGCAACCATGAAAGAAGGCTCGGCCAAATAAGTTTGTATGCATGATTTCAATAATGCTTATGATTGTTAATAATATAGTCCGCATACGATTCACTACATTTGCTTATTTGTCCTCCAAATTGTTTCGTTCCCCTAATATTTATTCGTAACTTAACTTATAAAGAATCTATTAGGGATATTCTGTTGAAGTAATTTAAGTTTTTTAAATGATTACAGTATATGTTATGGACAGTAAACTTGAATGAGAGGTTAAATATGAAAATTCAAGTAAATACTAACTTAGGTAATCGAACTGATGCTTGTATATGTGTCAGACTAACTGCCTACTTGTTTTGAGATTTGGAAATAATAAAATATTTATATTTTATTATGTTTTATATGATACAATAAGTTAGAGCATAACAACTGTATAATCACACAATATGAACTCATGATAAGATTCAGTGCTTGAAGCTACAACTAGACAATTTACTGTTGGATTTTGAAAAAATGCAGAGGTTATAGAAAATGGCATTTAGGAGCTTGTAGCTTGCTCAAGTTTTCCTTTTATACACTGCACAATCATCCTATAATTTTCACCCAGCTCTATTTGTGTTACTTAGTTCAATTAAATTTTATGAACACAAGTCGCTTTTATTTTCTTGATGTTTGGTAAAGAATTTATGATTTTAGCGTTGAGATCCAAGTGCCATGATTGTTACTCAACAGATATAGAAACGTTAAAAGTGATTCTACCTTAATAATTACACGTATATACATATAAACTTGCATGAAAACACACCCACACTCACACCCACACATATTCATATCTGCGTATATACATACGTATAAACATATGTGTGCACACACTGATACATTTACACATGCCATATTACAATGGGCGTGGTTGGAATGAGTCTAGGAAGCAAATAATGGAGGAGCTTGGAGGATTTAAGAGGTCCTATTATATGGATACACAACCACTGAACAACTGCGAATGACATCTCTTTGAGTATGAGATCAACAAGTGTGATGTCTATGCTTTATACAGATTAGAACTAATGTTTGTTGACTCAAAAAAGAGTTCAAAGGCAAATGTAGTAAGTGATTCTCTTGTGGATCTTCAGCGTCAAATGGGGCAGCTTAATGTAGAGAATGCTAAAGATAGCAGGCAATATTCAAAAGGAATGACAAAGTCTAACCAGAAGGTTGTTAGTGAAAATTTTTATTCAGCTGTCGACTTAGCTAGAAAGGGTTCTTGGAGTTAAAACTACGAGGGAAAAAAGGAGATTATCTTCTTACAATGTTGTGAAATAAAAATTAGTCATGCTCTAACTTTGGATTATGGAAATGGTGTGTTTGGAGCTTGTGAAGCCTTAATTTGTTGAATCCTTAATGAGTGTTTTAGGTTTTATATGGGATTGTAAAATTTTCATGGGTGTTTATGTACTCACACATTAGGTATTGCAAAGGCTTAATCAAGGTTCTAATACCATGAGCTTGGATTTACATCTACATCATGAAACATTACTTCTAGATATATTCTTGTGACAGTATTTGATTGATCGAATCACGTTATAGATGCAACCAGTGTACTATCGTCAATCAATCACTAAATGTAATTTTATTGTTCAAATGTTGTGAATTTTTAGCTTATGTCTATATGTTTGATCCATTGTTTACATTCAATATTTATAAAATTATAAAATGAAAATAAATAATAAATATTTTACCACGTGCATTGCACGTGCAATCCAACTAATAATGGGTACAAGCCTTAACGTGTCAATTTTAAAACATCTATTCGAAACAGAAGATCCGTTAGATTACATTTGATAACTACTCTCAGACTTTTCTGATTTCACAACAGCTCTGATCTTGAAGAAGAATCGGGAAACCTACAAGAAAAGAAAGAATTGTGATTCCAATGTTTTTAGTATCTCGTCGCATAATCTAATCTGTTCTAACAATTAGAAGCATTCCAAGTTGCGGGGGGGGAAATATGTGAAAGACTACAGCATAACTTATTCATGCAATTTAGACAAATGCAAATAGAAAAAAACACATGAGACGTGAACTACTAATGTAACTAACAAGCATATGATAAAAAACCACACAACAAACTTTCCTTCAATGCATTCACGGAGATCAGATAGTACTTTGAAGAGAATCTTAGACCATAAATTTTCCTTCATCTGGTTTAGAGTTAAGTTAAGAGGGTTTCACAGATGACACAAGAATAATGCATCTTGGTTATCTAAATAAAATAAAGCAAATCCCATAAGAGCATTAGAAAGAGTCAAGTTTCATTGCATTTGTCCTCTGCAGATTTAGTTTATCGGCTACATGATGATGACACACTTCCTCATCTATAGTGCAAAAGGAAAAGGGGGAAAAGGTAAAGAAAAATGAAAAGTTAAGCTGGTGTAAGGATTCAAAAGACCCATTATTTTACCAAAATTTATGGCAGTAATTCGATATTGCACAACAGATGGAATGAATTTCAACCATTGACACGAAAAAAGTTCACCCGACTTATTATCTTCATACCCTAATCTCATGTTTCTTCTAATCTTAAAGTCTAAAGAGAATTGTAATTGGATAGTGGCATAATGCTCACAATACTTGACAGCCTACTCGCTCCGAATATATGAGCACACAACAGAGCTCTTTTGAAAGCAAGATTAATGAAATGTAGCAAGTGTATTTAAGTTTCACTTTGAGCACACAACAGAGCTCTTTTGAAAGCAAGATTAATGAAATGTAGCAAGTGTATTTAAGTTTCACTTCCAAAAGTTTAATAGGGTTGGAAAAACAAACTAAAAACTGAAAAAACCAATTCCCGGTAACTAAATAATTATTCATACAAGGTTTGTACAAACATCATTTAGTCTCTACTAGCAACTTTCTTTTATTGATAACATGGCGTTATTCAAATTAGTCCCTACTAGCAACTATCTTTCTTTTATTGATAACTAAATAATTACTCATACAGGGTTTGTACAAACATCATTTAGTCCCTACTAGCAACTATCATATTAAGAATGGACTGTAAAGTCTTCGAGAACATGGCGTTATTCAAATTCAGCAGTTAGTGTCACACAAAAATAACACGCAAGAAGAAGACAGCAAGCTTCATTCATATGTTGTAATCCTAAGCTTGTCTCCCTCTCAATCCATATCTTTGAGAAGTTGAGAGAATACAAAAGATGTTCCAATGCTTGAATACAGAGTAATATAGGCCTAATCCATGCACACAAAAACATAACTGAACATATAGAAAATCAAATTGCAGCGAAGGATAGGTAGCATATCTACTGAAAAAACAAGCAATAATATAAATTCAAACTTGCTAATAAAATAACTAGACATGCAATAATCACACGGGTAATGAAATAACAAGAACACCTACTCAATCCCAAAAACCAATACCCTAAAATCAATCAAATTTACCTCTCTAACAGAGCTGTGCTCCTAATCTTTGGCATCTGAAGAGGATGCTCCCTCTGTAGTAGTTATCTGAACAGACGAGTCCTGCTAGAAATTTAATTTAATATTTACAGTTAGGAAATAACACCAGGCGATCCCTCTAGAAATTACTAGAGAAATGGAATATTTTGCGGGAATAGAGAGTAATATAGGCCTAATCCCTCCATACAAAGACATAATTGAACAAAACAGAAATCAAATGGCAGCAAAGGATAGGTAGCATATCCCACTGAAAAAACAAGCAATAACATAAATTCAAACCTGCTAATAAAATAAGTAAACATGCAATAATACACAGTTAATAAAATAAAAAAACACCTACACAATCTCAAAAACCAAAACACTAAACCAATTAAATTTACCTTTCAAACAGAGCTGTGCTCCTGATCTTTGGCACCTGATGAAGACGCTTCCTCTGGATTAGGTATCCGGAAAGACAAGTCCTGCTAGAATTTTGATTCAATATGTACATTTAGAAAATAAAACAAGGTAATCGCTCTTGAAATCACTAGAAAAATGGAATATTTTGCTAAAATAAAAGAATGGAATAAGTACACTTCGAAAATCAGCTAGCAAAGACTTCAAACTGTTCGTGGTTGTCCACACAGCATCAACGTAACCCTGCCCAAAACAACAAATATCTTAAGAACACTTGATGTCCCTCTATATGCAACACAACCAAAATACAAGGGATAAAACTATTTTACGGATATATGCCTAAGTTTTCCCAAACTAATTCTCAGACACAGCTCCCACATCTGAATATTTGGTAATTACCCTAACAGCCTTTGACATTGAGTTAAAATAAACCTATCATTTAACATTATTCAGTTTCAGACTTTTAAAGGGGTAAATGACAAATACCCCGTCGCCCTAAACAATATAAAGGGTTTTGCCTCTATACCCTGCAAATCTAAACCCATAGTTTTTGCTAATGCAGCCTACAAGTAGAAATGAGGCAAATGAATGGTAATAATAGGAGACATTAACTATGATTTGATTTGCCTGTATGAATACGATGTTCAACGGACCTAATGCAGGATCTAAGCCCCGCGATAGATATTCATAAAGTGCTTTAAACTTGAAGGAGGACCAAATAGCATTTTCCTAGGATAAAAACAAAGAAAAAAGATATGAATATTAAAAATCACCAAATAATCGATTTCCACTTTCAAGTATTTAATAAGCTAAGTTAATCAATTATGATAAAGATCATAAAACCTCAAGGAAGATGAGCTTCTTGTGAGAAAATGACCTGAAACTTCTGAGAAAGTGAAACCTCGAATTTAGAATGCTGGCTAGGAGCTTCTTGTGAGAAAATGACCTGAAACTTCTGAGAAAGTGAAACCTCGAATTTAGAATGCTGGCTAGCAATAGTAGCAATTCCTCTAACGATTTGTCGCTCGATAGTGTCTTCAAGACTGTTCTTCAGATCTCTAGCAATAGTAGCAATTCCTCTAACGATTTGTCGCTCGATAGTGTCTTCAAGACTGTTCTTCAGATCTTGAAGCGATGAAGACCGGAGAAAATCATCCATAGCAGCCTGCATACATTTAAGTATGAATCAAAAGCAGTTAAAATATATAATCAATTTTTACAACAAATAGTGCATAAATTCCATTAATCGCTTATCCACATCCTAGTTAAAATATATAATCAATTTTTACAACAAATAGTGCATAAATTCCATTAATCGCTTATCCACATCCTCTCCGTGACAACTAGGAGGTGATTTCAAATACCCATAATATTTTATAAGTAATGTATCACTTCACTTGTCTTCTAAGTTATGCTTTAAGTTTTGAATTTAAACTGCAAATATCTTCCATTTGAACTCAAAATCCGTAGCCCAAATGATATTAAACCCAAGCCCAAATCCACCTCTGCTTCCTCTCTCTCTTCCTCAAACAGATTCCAAGCATGGAATGCGGAAAGTTCAAGTTTAAAGTTACTTAATAGGATACTAACTTGTGTGCGCATGAGATAAACTGAGAAAGCTGAAGCTTGCATGCTAGTTAAGTCCTGATACTGGAGTTGCGCAGGCTCAGAAGTATGTTGATGTAGCAGAAGCATTTTTGTAAGCAAACTGACTAGACCTCTCTCCCTCATTGCTTTTAATTGACCAAGGGGTGAAAAACCCCTATATTGACCACAATGAAGAACACGGGGACAGTCGACACAGGTTCAACAATGGGAATAATATGGCTATAACTCTGCTGAAACTTTCCACTTAGTAACATCTCGAAAAGGATGAAAACAAGTAAATAGATGGACAGCTTATCCTCATACAACTAAAGGAGAAAAAGTACAGCAAAGGAAAACTTCAAACCTTTAACTGAATATTTTAATAGTTTAATATATTAAGTAAATCAAAAAGTATATATACTGAAGAATATTGCAGCAGTATTCCAGTTCAAACCAAGAATAGGTAATAGCATACCTGTAAGACTTACACAGTTACAACATTCCCAGTAAGGATTTGTGTAAAACCCTATTTTTTCATATAAGCGCAACTTTGGCTAAATATAAAAATATTTCCATAAACCATACTTTTCATATCCTTTCCCATTTCTCTCATTGCCTGCTTCTTATGTGTTAGGAGTTGCAACCAATTCCTAATTACGAGCAATTAGCGGTAGCAAATGCTGCGCAAAAAACTTCATCAATCATAAGGAATTGACAAGAAAGGAGGGGAATCTCACAAGAAACAAAACCAACATCTCCCATTATTTTTATTCGTTTCACAATTTTTTTATCCCCTACAAATGTAGATGTATCTCTATTTATCCATTTTGCAACTAGAAAATACACAATTCGTTTGCCCTCTTGATGCACGGTACAAGGAATCTCTATTTATCCATTTTGCAACTAGAAAATACACAATTCGTTTGCCCTCTTGATGCACGGTACAAGGAGACTTTGTAGTAGTAAAGGAAGATCTTAAAATACACAATTCGTTTGCCCTCTTGATGCACGGTACAAGGAGACTTTGTAGTAGTAAAGGAAGATCTTACGTAGAGTCTACAAATAATATACCCTTTACAACATTGGCATAAGCGCACATATCAAAAAGGTCAATAGAATTTATTTAATAATTTCATGAAATATGGGCATTACTCAGAAATCTAAAAGATAGAACGAGTTTTGATTGCTACAAGTTCGATAATCTAACCACTATAAATAAAACCTCACTAGAGACCTCATCCATCAGTAACAGGTTCCAAGCATGGAATTGGGAAGTCAATGTTTGAAGTAACTCAACACGGTATTAACTTGTGCGTCAATGAGATAAACTGTGGAAAAAGATAGGAAAATGATAGGGGCACACACCCCCAACCACATCCCAAACCACACCCCCTCTCTCATATGCTACAGTACACCGGGCCCCACATGGGATTTTAAAACTGTGGAAAAAGATAGGAAAATGATAGGGGCACACACCCCCAACCACATCCCAAACCACACCCCCTCTCTCATATGCTACAGTATACCGGGCCACACATGGGATTTTAAAATTTTAAAATCCTATGTGAGACCCGGTATACTGTAGCATATGAGAGAGGGGGTGTGGTTTGGGATGTGCCGTTGGGGGATGTGTCCCTAGTGCCACCCGGATAGATATACCTGAATGACCTCAACTACAGATCCACGTAATTCCTCTGTGAAAGCGGAAGCTTGCTTGCGAGTCAAGCCATCATCATGCTGTAACCTCCGAGTACTTTCAGGGGCTTGCTCAGTCTCCTTCGCCAAATTCTCGGTCAAGCCGGCTCGCAGCTGTCCGATTTCTAGAATCCTACCCTTCACATTCTCCACCTCTTTCCCTGGATTTTTAGTCTCGGCCTTGGAATCTCCTTCCAACTTTCCGACCCGCCGCCGCAGATCCTCCAGGTGATTCTTGGTGACAACTGAATCTTCTTCCATTGCTTCGATCCGAGCCCGCAACCCCTCCGGGTCTTTGGTGCGAAGCTTATCAAACCGCCGGGCTACTTCAGATTTCAGGTTACCCAAACCATCAGAGAGATTTTTAATCCGGGTGGCGTCCGCGGCCCTCGCCTTTGAAATCAAATCGACCTCCTTGTCTATGGAGGCTTGGAAACTTGCAGAAACCACCTTCAGCACCGCCTCGATTATGCGCGGCAGCCTTCTCGTGATATTTCCTTCAACCAGATCCTCCATCATCTTCACCAGAGCATCCCCGCTGATGCCCTGCGGTAACGGCACTTGAAAGGGTTGGGATGGCGGAGGGCGCGCCTGAAGCTGAGGATCGTCCGGCGTCCGACCCCGACGCTTCTGTGGCCGTGGCTGAGGGTTGGCCCCGCCCATTCTTGTTTCTCGATGCTTTACCATCGCTCTCCCACTTTTTTTTTTTTTTTTTTTTTGTTTGGGGTGGCTGACGAATGCGTGGGAGATGGCCGGTTTATATAGAAGACTGGGTTTTGATCTGGGCCGTCGATGGGAGAGTAGGCACGGCTGGATTAATAGGGTGTTTAAATTTGGGACGAATTTTCATTTTAGCCCAAATTAAACATTTAATACCTTGTTTACAGATGCAAACACTTGCGGCTCTTCTGAAGGCTATATAGCCAAATTTTGGGGAATTTATGCATCTTTATGTTGAATATAATTTTGGACAAGTTGGGTCTTAGAGTAAGTGGTTGACTCTCAATGCGTGTTTTTGAATGCTGCATGGTATAACTTTCAACTTCGAGTCGACGGACCAATTTAAAATAATCCATTAAAAATTCTTTCTATATAACAGGGGTGACGTATTCTCATTCGTATACGCTCTCTTTCTCAATGGATTTTTCCCTTGATTTCTTGCGAACATCGGATGGAGTTATATAAAACGGTAGTCTTGACCAAATGCTTGCAATGGATTGATCAATTAATTTTACCCTTGATTTCTTGCAAGCATCGGATGGAGTTGTATAAAACTAAAAATTGTATGGAAAGTTCTATATCCCACACATTTATCACACAACAGTTCAGAAACCAACATCAATACAATTGATGAGTCAATAAAGGAGTTACATCGTCACTAATCCAAGGGCAATCTTAACAAAACCTCAACTCTGGGATGAGGTGCACAATAACTCCCATAAAGATCGTAAATTCCTCAAAGTCCTCGTAAACTTGTTTCACTTGTTACCATGACTGACAATATTAACTTCAACGTGTCACGCGCTCCTCGAGTGGCAAAACATGAAACTTTTTTGCAGCTCATCACCAAACACAATTTGGTCAATACCCTCATTTGCATCTCCCTCTTTAAAAAAAAGGATATGCTAGACGTATCGTTTTACTCCTTAACTCTGTAATGATGAATTCTCGTAGTTGGGGGTCCTGTAAAACTTCCCGAAGCTCTTGGAGATTCTGTGCAAAAACCCCTCAAAGCTCAGGGGCTGTCATGAAATTTACCCTTAGTAGAGCCCTGATTACAAATACTGTAGCTTGATGTACACACAACACTTTCATCTAGGGACCAATTCTGTGACACTAACAGGAGCAGAACTAAACTGATTACTGGAATTACTCGTAGTAAAGGACAACCCTTTAAGTCTCAAATTTGACGAATTTGCTGCTCTCCATCCTCCTCTATCTTTTCCGGAAGAGTCTCTCACAATGCCTGGTGGCATGAGTTCTTTCTCATTGAGCTTTAAAGGTTTTGATAACATCTCGACAACCTGAGACATCGAAGGTCTTCTTTGAGCAGATTCTTGAGTACAGAAAAGAGCAACTTTGGTGTATCTTAAGACTTCTTCTTCAGGGTATTCTTGGAGAGATGAATCTATGACTTCTTTCAGTCTTCCTTCTTCATAAAGTTGCCATGCCTGCAAAACAAAACAATTTTGGGGTTAGAACTTATAAGAATCAGGATAAAGCTGATATTTTCACAAGTTGCAAATTGGAACTTGTTCAGGATTTCGTGCCAAATGACCAAGACATAACTTTCACTATAAAATTGGCTGATGAGCACTTAAATACCTTATAGTTTCCTCTGTCCTGTATACCCTCGCTTGTTTTTAGCAACACTTACACGCCACGAGGTTTTTGAAAAGTGGCATTTTACCTTCGGTTATGCAAACGTGAGCATTAAAAAGTTTTTAGCATGACATACGCTTAAAATATAATTTGGATACGTTTAACGGTAAATTCAACGAACGTAAGTGTTAAAAAGTTCTAAATTTAGTATCCGGGTGCCACACGGGAATATTCAGGAAATACTTTCAAGTTTGCATACTGGAAGGTACTAGAGCGCCAACTTTAAAAAGTTCAGGTATATAAACAAGTGAGGGTATATTAGTGCAAAGTAGGGAAACTATTAGGTATTTAAGTGCTAATTAGCAACAAGTTTTTTTGTTCAAGTAACAACTAAGGTGAAGCAGGGTCAGAAACAAAGAGTTCGAGGCCTCCTTTATTATGCCAAAGAACTCTAGCAAATTCCCAACGGTTTTTCTAAAATGAAACACATGCTGATAGTCATAGTAATTGTCAATAGCCAAAGGTTGAAGTTGATCGTTAAAATCAATAAACCAAAACCAGACATCACCAGCAAATGTTCACAATAATCGAGACTAGCAAGCAATGACCAAGAGCAACTTACCCATTCCAAAAGGAACTTCTCCATATCTGACCTAGGAATATCAGATATACTTCTTCCACTAACTATTTCGAGCACAAGGACCCCAAAGCTGTATATGTCAGCTTTCTTCGTTAATTGACCATGCATTGCATACTCTGGAGCCAGATAACCACTGAAGAGAACCAGAAAGGAAACGTTAAATAAGATTCTTTAAAACGTTAGGATAAAGCATTGTTCTTTAGTATTGCTGAAGGTAATGGATGACAACAAAGGTAAATTTTATTGTGCTATAGATTGCTACTGAGAAAGAAATATCCGTTTATCACAAGGACACAATTAAATCAAATAGCTCTTCTAATAATACTCATTTTGTTCAGATATGCTGTCTGCTTTCTCCAAATTATGCTCCAAATTATCTTGTAACAGCTTTATATCAGCGCGACTTGTTTTTTATAGGTTCACTCCTGTTATCAACTATGCACTGGTTTGCACGACCAATCTTGGAATTTATATGAAAAGTAGTGTGGTCTCAGATATACTATTTCTTCTCTCAATCCTCTTAAAGCAAATGTTCCTATATACATAGTAATTTTTTTTGGCAGTCAAATTCCTATCTAACAAGGTAGCCTTTTTTTTTATTTCAGTTGATATAACATGCTCACACTCTCTCACACACACACATGCATGGATACNCCCCCCCCCAACCTAAAAAAAACACACACACACATATACGTACAACCTTATATAAAAATAAATAAACACACACACACACACACACAAGCCTGCAAATACATGCATACATACATCATACATGCATCAATTTTATTCGATCTAAATCCTTAATGCATTTGAAATATTTGTTTAGTTTTATGGCAAGCATTCCGCCAGCCCGTACTCTCTTGCTCTTCACTTTCTTTCTCCTCTAACGATAATGCTTTAATCAACCTTAGCAATGCTCCTTGCTTTTGACAGCTTTGCACATGGTAATAGAGAATAAAAGGATGTCGACACCTGTCACATGACCAGTGATTCACTACTTCCAATTCAAAAAAAAAAAGTGAATTAATTCTTACACAATAATCAATTAAAAGTTTATTTCCTAATTTTAATATTTGATTTTCTATGTTTTCGTGATCTATCTTCAAACTCGGTTTAATATCCTTCAAACTCCTAAAATTTTATGAGGAATAGCAAAATGTAAAGTAGTTCACTCAAAATACCAACATTAGATAGTAAGATTTTCATAACTATTAAATAAAACTTACGTCGTACCAGCGACCCGAGTGCTTATATGAGTAATATTATCAGGAAAAAGCTTGGCCAATCCAAAATCTCCAATTTTTGGCATGAGATTTGAGTCAAGGAGAATGTTACTGGCTTTGATATCTCTATGTACAATATATGGCTCAAGTTCTTCATGAAGAAACATGAGGCCTCTTGCAGTGCCCAAACAAATTGCAGATCTTGTCCCCCAATTTAGCTTTTCCCTTTCACTAGTGCGACCTACAAGGTAAACATAACATACAATTATCCATATGTCAAGAGATAAATTACAGCCTTTAAATCAGGTACTTGTTTCAAACCCTACCTAGTAATGCACGATCAAGGCTGCCATTCTCAAGATATTCATACACCAGTATCCGTTCACTTTTATGAAGACAGCAACCAAGCAGTTCGACAAGGTTTGAATGTTTTACATTCGAGATGATATCAATCTCGGTCAGAAACTCATTGACCCCTTGGCTTGATTGTGCAGAAAGCTTCTTTACAGCGAGTAGTGTTCCATTCTTAAGAAGTCCCTGGAATATATGACATCATATCTTACTGATAAGTGGTGGCAATAATATAACACAATGTGTCTGTTGCATAAGTTGCTAAAATATTAATGGTCTAAGAAGTTAAAGTGCCCTTATTATAAACCATTAAAAAATCATCTGGACTACTAAAATTTGCATAGATAGGAAAGAAAGTTACACGAAAGGAACCTAACTTGTAATAATTGATAAGTTTTCATAGTTTAAACATGTCATACCTAGAAAAGGTGTCATCTGTACTATTATCTGATTCAAAAGCATATATCTTGTTGCAAATTCAGATTTTCCTTATACAATTAGATTTTGACAAAGTGCCATGTTACAGAGGTGGAAATGTAAATATTCTTCTTCTTCACAGAAAGTTGCACGTTCTTCTATTTGAAGCTCAATTTAGAAACTGGATATAAAGGATAGAGGTGGAAACAAACCAAATATTGAACAAGTAGTTTGGTATTTAGGTATTTGGTCCTATTCAATTTGATAGTTCATTTAACAATAAATGAATAGGTTTTAGTCTTTGGTTCATAAATGAATAGAATTTAACCACAGGTATATCCGATTCATTTGTTTAATGAACTATTCATTTGTATATTACACTTTAGACCTATAAATTTTAGTTATTATATTTTCTATACATCCCAAAAGTTTTTTAAACATCAGCCTCATATAAGCATTTTTTTATTTGTGAATATTATATTTATCAATATGTTGTATATTCATTAATTGTATCATGTTAGCCTACAAATATAAGACTAGGATAGGATAATGAATATTTATTGAATATTTACCGAATATCCACCGAAAATGAACCGAATAATTCACAAAAAGGCTACATTAAAAAGTTAATGAATATTCATGAATAGTTGTTGAATATTTCGATACTAACCGAATCAAATTTGAATGCACATTTCCTATTCGTTTCAAATGCGAATACAAATCGAATAGTTGAATGAACTGAATACGAATACGAATATTGTGATATTCCATTTGAATTAGGTTTGTTTCCACCCCTAATAAAGGATACGTTCGACTTAAAATTTTCCTAAGAGACGTGTTTGATCCTCCATGAGTACAAAGAATATAAGAGAATATTACATGATTTCCGTGATTTGAGTTTTCTTTTTTAGAAATTGGATATAAAGGATAGGGGTGGAAACGAACCAAATATTTAAGAAATAGTTTGATATTTAAGTATTCAGTCATATTCGATTCGACAGTTTATTTAACAATAAATAAATAGTTTTTAGTACCATTAACTTTGTAATTCCCTTAGTTTTTAGTATCAGAATACTTAACTCTTGGAGCATATTTAACTTTCTAATTCCCTTAGACAGTTCATTACTACCAGAATACCACGTCTAGCTAGTAATTTATTTATCATGTTTTTCTTCTTCACAGAAAGTTGCATGGTCTTCTGGTTGAAGCTCAATTTAAAAACTATATTTAAAGGATAGAGGTGGAAACAAACCAAATATTGAACAAGTATTTTGGTATTTAGGTATTTGGTCCTATTCAATTTGATAGTTCATTTAACAATAAATGAATATGTTTTAGTCTTTGGTTCATAAATGAATAGAATTTAACTGCAGGTATATCTGATTCATTTGTTTAATGAACTATTCGTTTGTATATTACACTTTAGACCTATAAATTTAACCACAGGCATATCCTGGAAACAGCCTCCCCAGAGCCCACAATGTTGTAAAAAGCGGCAAATTGCGCCGCTATAGCGCCGCTAATCGCAGAAGCGATGCTTTATCGGGCCAATAAAGAGGATAGCGTGGTTTTTTAGCGGAGAAAACTGCTTTTTGCTCAAAAAACGGTGTTTAGCGCTTAAAAGCGCTAAAATCCGCTAACAAACGCTATCCCATTTTATAAATTTTTATCCGAACCATACCCGAAACCGTAAACATAAACCAATCTCCCCGTTCTAGGCTCTAATTCCCGATCGTGCCCTAGCCGCCTGCTCTCTCTCTCTCTCTCTCTCTCTCTCTCTTCC
>NC_033797.1:138583093-138593253 GCF_001876935.1 Asparagus officinalis
CTCTCTCTCTCTCTCTCTCTCTCTCTCTCTCTCTCTCTCTCTCTCTCTCTCTCTCTCTCTCTCTTGTGCCTCTCTCTTTCACCTGCTCCGGCGACGAGTTTCAGTGCCGCCTCCAGTCAACGTCGCCTCCCTTCAACATGCCTCCGCTCAACACCATCTCCCGCACCAGCAGCAACACCTCCGTCTCAGCAACAACACAGCATCACCTCCATCTCTATCTCCTACACCAGCAGCAACACTGTGAATTTGTGGGATTGATTAGTGGGCCACTCCCACGTGAGTACTGCAAGCAGCACAAAGAAAACGCGTGAGCGCGCCGCCTCCGATCAACACGCCTCCGGTCAACACCATCTCCCGCACCAGCAGTATCACCTCCGTCTCCATCTCCCGCACCAGCAGCAAGCCAACAACACTTCCTTCGCCAACATAAACCCATCTCTCTCTCTCCTCTCTCTCTCTCACTTCCTCCGACAACCAGTGGTCCAACAACACCACTAGAACTTCCCTCCGATGACCAGCAGCAACAACATCTCCATCTGATTCAGACTGAGATGAGGAGGATATCCAAGTTGACGATGATGGTAGTGACGAGGATGCTTTGAGAGATGAGATTTTGCTACTCGGCACCAATGATGATGATGAGTGATGATGCGTCATTCCTCGATTTCAGACTTTAGTCACTTTACTTTTGAGACTTCTAGCTTTTAATTTGCTTTTATTTAGACTTCTGAGATTAGAGTTTAGACATATCATGTGTTTGGAGTTTGATCTTTATTGCTTGCTTAGTACCTATAGACTGTTATTATCTATCATGATATTATCTTGCGTTGCTCATTTATCATGTCAATTTTCTAGTAGTTAATATAATAATGATGTTACTAATCAGTGCTTTTCTATTGTTGAGAATTTTTATATTAGAGACTTGAAAGTTGAAGCAATGGAACAAATACCAGTCTTTTTGATAAACAAGTACGTTTTTTATTCTTTATAATTATAGTATTTTGCTAATATTATGCAATTGTTACACATCTATTTCATGCTTAGGCATGAAATATGCATTTGTAGAAATTTTAAATTTTTTTATAATTTTTTATTTTTTAGAATATTTAAATATATTTATATTTGACTGCTATTTGACTTTGCGCTATTTACCACTATTTTGCCGTAATAGCCCCAAATAGCCTTAGCGGTACCTCACGCAACCTTACTATAAATTTTAGTTATTATATTTTCTATACATCCCAAAAGTTTTTTAAACATCAGCCTCATGTAAGCATTTTTTTTATTTGTGAATGTTATATTTATCAATACGTTGCATATTCATTAGTTGTATCATGTTTGCCTACATATATATGACTAGAATAGGATAATGAATATTTATTGAATATTTACCGAATATCCACCGAAAATGAACCGAATAATTCACAAAAAGACTACATTAAAAAGTTAATGAATATTCACAAATAGTTGTTGAATATTCGAATACTAACCGAATCAAATTTGAATGCACATTTCCTATTCGTTTCAAATGCGAATAAGAATCGAATAATTGAATGAACTGAATACGAATACGAATATTGTGATATTCCATTTGAATTAGGTTTGTTTCCACCCCTAATAAAGGATACGTTCGACTCAAAATTTCCCTAAGAGACGTGTTTGATCCTCCATGAGTACAAAGAATAAAAGAGAATATTACATGATTTCCGTGACTTGAGTTTTCTTTTCTATTCCTTTCTTCTTGTTTATCTAAAGAAGAAAACTTCAGAATGCCAGCTTCGCTCCCTTTTCCTCATAACCTGTATCGCTTCGCTCCCTTTTCCTCATAACCTTTATCATCTCAACTAGGGGTGCCAAACGGTTCAGATATATCCGAACCGATCCGCATCCGTATCCGAACGGATACGGATATGGTAGGCTAATTTTGAAACCGGGCGGATACGGATACAAATATGATTTCGGATTTTTTTTCGGATACGGATTCGGTAACGGATATGAGGGTTGCGGATACGGATATCCGTAATGTAATAGTGATTCGGGTAATCGGGTCCCAAATTTATAGTTACAAACCCGCTAACCCAAAACCAAAACTTAAAACGAAAAAACCCTAGGCCCTCACCCTCACTCCCTCAGCCATCAGGCCGCCTCCACTCTCCAGCCCTAGGCCGCCTCTCTCTCTCTCCAGTCTCAAGCCGTTCGCCAGCGATTTGCCAGCGATCTCACAGCCGAAAATATCCTCCCTCAGCCCAAAAGAAATAAATCAACGTGAAACTTTGGGTTTTTAAAATGAAGAGCCCAAAAGAAAAAGAAAACCCCTAAAATTTTTCTTTTGCTTGCCTGTTTCCAAGTTAAGAGCTCAATCAAAACCCTATTGCAATCGAGAGGGCGATGTAGGATGCGTGAGTTCCAAATATTCGATTTTCTTCCAGCGTAGGTCAATTGCTGGTTCGATTTTTCAATGGCTAAGCGAGTCTATGAAGTTTGGAAAGGAAACAATGTAAGCTTTTTATGATTTCATTTCTTGGTTTTGGGGTTTTTAATTGCATTTAGCATCTGTGCGTGTGAAAATAGTTGGACTATTTATTTTCCCAAGGTTTAATTTGCTACCTTTGGTGAATTTGGCATGTGGGCATGTGTGAATCTTTTAGTTCTTTGAGCGTGTCATGTTGGATTTGCTTGCTGGGTGGAATTTAGCATCTGGGTATGTTTGCTCAGTTCATTTTGTATGAGGAGTTGAGAATTTTGGTAATAATAGAGTTTTTGGCTTTGTGTTTATTGGAGAACCCTTTTTAGTTGCTTGTACTTGCTGTAATGGGGGGTTGAGCTTGTGAAATGGTGATTGTTCATTCTAGTGTTTGTATATGTATTCTGAAGTCATGGAACAAAAATCAAGCATGTGAAATAAGGCACTATATCAAACATTTGGTTAAACTAATAAATTACCCTGTGCAGGTAAGTATCTGGGGAATCAGGCATTTTGTAGTGTCAGATGGCTCAGCACGGACGGGTCTACAAGGACGCAGCAGAGAAGTTGTTCAAATGTTGCTTGCTGTTGATTCAAGAGTAGTGTCAGTTGACTCAGTTCTCTTTTTGTGAAATGTTTGTCATGGTTGTCTGAACTATTGTTTTAGTTGGTTGTATGAACTTATTGTGTCATGGTTGTCTGAACTTTAGTCCTCCTGTGAAATGTTGTGTTATGGTCGTCTTGTGAAATGTTTGTGTCATTGGTTGTGCTACTGAAGGTTTTGGATGAAGATTATGTCTAATAGATTTGTTCTCAATTTTAGTAATTCTAATTATATGTGAATTAAAGAGAAGCCTACAACCACATACATTTACCTATTTGGTTGTAATTCTAATTATACGTGAATATCCGTTTATATCCGTGATCATATCCGATCCGATTCTCAAATATCCGATCCGTATCCGTTTCCGATAAGTGAGGATATGGTTAGTATTTTTTCTTACCGAGAATGATCCGTATCCGTATCCGTTTATAAGAAGCAGATATGGATATGGTAAGTGTCATATCCGAACCGTATCCGCTCCGATAACACCCCTAATCTCAACCCAATAAATTATGTTCAGTCCCGCTGGGTTTGGAAATGCTAGGCAACTTGGCTGAACCCAAGTGGACCTGCACTTAGTGATTGAAGTTCAAATGGATACCATACAGCTTATCCTAATCCATTATAAATTAGCTAATCATAGGTCAAAAAAATCTAACTCAGCGATTGTCTTCCAGATAAGTAAGCTTAATCAGAGCTCTATATTAGGATGAGCAAGAGAAACAAATTAAACTATCAACATGTACCTTGTAGACAGCTCCAAAACCACCTCGACCTATCTGATTTCTTGGGCTAAAATTATCTGTAGAAGAATTCAGCTCACGGTAGGAGAAAAGCTTAATATTCTTGGCAGATGAAGAACCTGGCCAAGAGAAAGGGAGAACACCATTAAATAACCTTTACAGAGATTTATAATTATGAAAATACACGATCCTGCAAGCATGACAGAGATTAACCAATATCAAAAGGAACAAAAATGCGGTGTGACTCTCATTTACTTGAGTGTTTTAAGTTTCTGCCAACCTCAGCGTAATTATATACTGGGCACTTGTCAGTTAAGAAACCACAGGTATCATTCAGGTTGTTGAAATCATCTACATAGATCACTTGTAGCCTCTGTTAAATCAATGAGATGTAACTATTCTTTAGAACCATATAGATCAACTGGAAAAAAATATTATTCACTAAAAGCCACCTCGGTTACATGGTTTGCAAGGTTAATATATGACCAGCCAGGTCACCCTTATTGACCAGGATAAGTGCAGTTTCAGGTTCAGATTGAACTTGTTTCGCTGGCCAGACAGCTTTTTGCAATCAAAAAGTATCACAAGTACACATCACCATTGAAAAAAACATTATAATAAGTAAACATTTCTTACCGCTAAAGTTTTCTCGAGAACGAGAAAGATCCCTTTTCTTCTTAAGTTCGAAGCAAAAGTGGCAGCAAGTCATATCACACTTCTGTAGTTGTCCGAGAGTCTTCTGGATAATTAAAAAAAAAAGAATCAGCACAAACTTTGAAAATATTCAAAGACGAGGGACTAGCAGACCGTACTCCACTTGATGGTGTAAGTGGTGGGAAAGGTTGGTCAAAGAAAAACTTATCATGAAAGCAGCCTTTTCGAGTTTCTGATTCGATACGTCTTTCCTATAAACCCCTCATGTGCATGCATATGCCCTCTATACTGATGGTTGGAATTAACAGATGACATGCTACCACATTTTTAGGCATGTTTGAAGACTATAACACATGCACAGAGACTTAAGAGAGGAGGTGATGTACCTATATGCAATATGTATCTAAGATTTGGGCTCTCTACATGATAAATGCATACTGAGTACTCCTTTGATGTATCTCAAAGTTTGGAGAAATCCTATTTGTATTGAGACATCACATATACATTCAACACTAAAAAGTTAAAAATTCATTATATGAATTAAAATAGCAATTACTATTGATTTATAGATACAGTACATTTATGTAGTTTATCAGTTTCTTAAAAACGAACATGATATTGATGTAACAGGTTAAAGACACATCAGTTTTTATATTGATCTATTCATGAGTCAGTATTCTAGACTATTGGCATCTGCATTATTTATGCTACCATGCTATGTCATAGTGCATGTTACTGACACGAGTACAGATATGAGTATGAGAAATTTGGAAAAGGTGGGGCACAAAGCTCATGCTGCTCCTCGGTTCTCTTCCCTCTCGATGTACCCCCACTAACGTAGATGACTAGAATATAAAGACTCAAAAGCAAGTCTTGGATTTACTAGAATGACACAACAAATAGTAAGATGAAAAAATAGAAATGACACAAAAAGAGTAAGTAGAACTGTGCAGAATGATATCCATTATCACCATCATACAAGCCTCTTTCTATCGAAATAGGATAGGTAATGGAGCATGACGCAAAGTATGACTACTTATATGAATGCATCTTTTTGCACCTCTACCAATGCCACTGATAAAGTTAGAGGAATCCTACAGATTTTCTTTGGATTGAAAAAAAAAACGCGTAGGTAATATGACAAGGCTTTCCGAACAATTCGCTTCTCATGTCCTCTAGCAGACTCATTTCTTAAGCAAGCCTGTTACAATGAAGCTTGTGCATCAACTTCTTTTTTGACGTTACCTTCCTCTTAGCTTATAATCAAAGCGGACATATTCCGTATAAAACCATGAAGAAGCCAAAGAAAGAGAGTAATCAGTAAAGCACCCACCGACTAAATATCCACCATTTCAACAATTTTCCTCCAGACTCTAATTCCCTAACCAACTGTAAGGATCAGCCACAATTTACTACCAAATGTGAAGGGTCTCAACCATATTTCACATTCTTAAAACTAAAAGGAAAAGCCCATGATGCAATCAATTTGTTAACTTTGAGCTTGCCTACATACAACAATGAAGACACAAATGCACATAAAGGCAATCATAGCTAAAAAAAACAACAACAGACAACATATATAACGAAAAAACAAAACCCAATAAAAAATTAAGCAAAAGAGAAAGAGACATGAGATGGGAGATCATACCTATAGGAAGAAACACATGAAGAATCCCAAGGAAGGAAATTATGAGAGCATAAATTAAATATCTCCACCCGGCCACCAATTCTTCGCTTCAGTCTCTAATTCCCCACGGCAACCATGAGATCAGCTTTAATATATTACCAAATGAAAAGGGTCTCGGCTATACTTCAAATTCCTAAAATTAAAAGGAAAAAAGAACCCATGAAGCAATCATCACATTGGCTAAGTTGAAGCATGTCTACATACATACAATAAGATGAAAACCCAAATGCATATAAAGACAACTGCTGAGAGATCAGCCTAAACTCTCCACCAAGTCAAACAAATTCCCTACACCAACTATTGAGATCATCCTCGATATAGTACTACATGAAAACGCCTCAACCGCACGCGCCCAAGTTCTTAAACTAAAAGAGGAAAAACACCATGAAGTAATCATCATATGTGCTGAGGTGAAGCATGTTTACATGAGGACAATTACACAGATATTAGCCTGAGAGCTCTCCACCAAGTCATCAATTTCTCTCCATCACACCCTAATTCCCCACACCAACCACAAGATCAGCCTCAACATACCTCCTAATGAAAAGGGTCTCAATCATACTTCAAACCCTTAAACTATTAAAACTTAAAGAAGCCCATGAACCCACCATTAAGATTTGCTGAGATAAAAGCAAACCAACATAAGATATGAGAACACACATGCAGATAAAGACAACAACAGAACCCATGAATGCTAGAAAAAGACCATGAGGTGAGAGATGACACCTGTGGGAAGAAACCCATGAAGAAGTTAGGCAGATTGAAAACCACCCACCCACCAAAAATGACTTTTCCTTCGTATGTAATGAGCTTTTAGCTTATCCGACTTAGGAAAGTTTTCCACCAAAATTTTGGTGGATAATGACCGCTTCAACATCCTCGCGTTCCTTACTGACCATTTGTACGAGGACCGATCTCTCGCTCCCAATTCTGACCAGGCGATGGAGAGCAGCGATCGCAGTGGTTTTTTTTTCCTTTTTTAATATAGTTTTTCAAACAACAGGGAAGAAAAGTAGCCGCCACGGTTGGGCTGGCACTGATCGCGACGAGGACGAGAGCTTTAGACATCAGAGAGGGGTCTTTGTCGGAGGGGGTTTTAATGAGAGGCAGGATATGGGTCCTCATAAATTATTTGGTACCAACAATTATGCAAAAGCTTTGGAGCCAAAGATATTTTATGTGAAACTTTTTTTTTTTTTGAGGAATAAATGTAGAGACATTTATTTACATAGGAAAACTGGAAGTGGGTTGGAGGCAGTTATTGCGCTTCCCTGAAAACAGGGGCCAGTGACGTGGGCATGCCCCGGCCCCAGGCCCGGGATCAGAGGCAAGCCTGGTCTACACTCATTCTGAACCGGCCTGGTCTGAAACACCGTGGGCTGCTTTACAGGCCTGAACCAGCCGGGCTCACGCCCATCCCTACAGTCAATCAGGATAATCTAACTTTCACACAGCTCCTCGGAAACATTAGAGCTTTTTAGAGAAAATCCCAATGAACTTCACTTATTTCACTAACCTCCCTTGCCCGAAAACCCCCTAGGTCAACGTTGTCAGTAAAATACCGCGCCCCTCGATTAGTAACAATACCTAGTCATGATACTTGAGGGTTTTCAAATAATGGTATTTTCATAATTTTTGTGAACAATTATGACATTGGGAGTGTTGATGTACTAGCGATCACACAGTCAGTATGTCCGTGTTTGGATGAGATTGTTGAGGATTGATGAAGGGGCCCGCTTTATTCTCTGACTTTATGTGTAAACGAATATGCACAAGTAGAAGTTCGTAAGAGGATGAGGTTTGCCCCCCCCCCGGTTGTACCTACGACGATCAAGTTAGATAATGAACTTGAGTGGGGTGAGAATAAGAAAATGGGAGAGTTCTTGTGTGTAGTGTAATTGTTTGAGGAACATATTTGTAAAAATCCAGATCTAGATTAGAATCCAAAATTCCAGCCTTCGATCCCCTCCCTGAGTTGAAATAGTACATGTATGTACACCTAGGGTATAAGGGTAGATCGGTCACTTCGGCCGAGCATTGAGAGGCGGTGGCGAAGTGCGGGCTGACGGTTGCGTCAGCACCTGCTTTACAGGTGTCGGCTGGTGATGCGGCACAAACATGTACCAAAAATGTTACAAGTACACAACTGTATCAGGTTATAGTATAAAAAGTTATCGATCCCACGAGGAAGGTGTTTTGTAGGAGAAAATTAAAATTGGTTCTTATGTTGTGTGCATGACAAATAGGAGTGAAGAATAAGTGTGATTATGGAGAGATGGAGAGAATGAAAATGATTGTGTAAATGAATATATTTGAGAGTGGAAGTGATAAAAAAATAAATGTGATCAACAAGGCAATAAGGAAAATTCAAGAAACAAATAAAAATCAAGAATGAAAAATAAAATTCAAGAAAGTAAAGATGGTGGATTCAATTAAAGATAGGTGTAATCTAAAATTGAACTCACTTATTAGAAAAATGTGATTCCCTAGAGGGTTCTAGCCTAAAGGCGAATCAAAGAAAATAAAAATAAACAAAAAGAAAAACTAAACCCAAGAGGGTTCTAGCCTCAAGGTGAATAGTATAAAAAATTAAAATCTAACTACAAAATAAATTACAAAATCTAAACTACAAAATAAATTACAAGAATTAAATGCAAAAAAATAAATCTAACCTATAAACATGAAATAAATCTAAGGCAAGAGGATTCTAGTCTCTTAGCTATTTAACAAGAAAATAAAATCTAACTACAAGCATAAAAATAAATCTAAACTAATAAGCAATAAAAAAGAAATAAAAGAGAAAAAATAAAAGAGATGCAAACCTCCAAATAATTCTTCATCTCCATCTTCATCATCCAATAAAGAGAAGAAATATTCAAAGTGGTGAAAAAAATATTTTATTAATTGTAACAAAAGTTACAAATTTGAAAAACCTTCTCAATTAAGAGTGACCCTCCTCTCCAAATGGAGTTACAAAAATTTCACACCTCTTACCCCTCACTCTCTACCCCTATTTGTAGTAAACATTAATGAATGAGAGCCATTGGATTGAATCCTTATCCAAAACCATAAAAAATCAGCCATTGATATGTAACTGATTCGTAGCCATTGATACCAGCATCGATGTCCAATCAAAAATATGCCTCCACATATGGCTTCGTCTTGTCGAGATAGGTGATTTTCATATATTATATTTTAAATTCTGCCTTTCGGATTGAGAAATATCGTCGTTTCTTTGAGGGCAACCATCTTGAATATATTTTGTTTTCATATTTGATTTTTTTTATTTTCTCTGGCTTCTACAAGCTACTCAGCTTGATTCTGGGCTTGGGATTTTTGGCTCTTGCTTGTGTTTTTCATTTAATTCATGAGTTTTTGTTGAGAGATGGGATTTTGGGGCTCTATTCTTCATTAACCTGCAATTAAAGATAAAAACAATTATTAGTGGTATATTTATTCATTAAAAATAGATAATGAGGATATAAAATTATAATAAAATGTGATTATCAGCTGGCGAGTGGGGGAAGGATCACTTCAGCATTAAACATGAAGTGGTTGACAATATGACAGTGCCCGCGTGGTCCGATGAGTCATGATGGCTATCGAGACTAGGGGCATGATGAGCCTGATATGCATTAAATGTGATGCTGACACGTTGCTAGTGAGGATAGGCTCGAGGCGAGAATAGTCCTCTAGCTTCGCCGAGAAGTAACGCCTTTTGAGTCGGCTTCGCAATGCGTCTGGCGAGTGGTCGGGTGAAACTCGCGGTGAGTCGGCTTCAATAAGGGGGCGACAAGTACCGCCTTTTGAGTCAACATAGAGAGATGTCGACTCGACAGGGCGGCTAAGTTGTCGTCGCTATTGGTCTTCGGCCGTCAAGTCGATTGAGGCATAGCACGTATGAGTACATTTGTCTGTTGCTTAGCACTGAGTTGCACTTTGATGAAATGGGAACACTATAACAGGGGAGGATTGGGAAAAATTAAAAGTTTATGAGTTTTTTGAGGC
>NC_033797.1:138593326-138640804 GCF_001876935.1 Asparagus officinalis
GAAATACCCTAGAATTTGGGGTGTTTTATGAAAATAACCCGAAATTTTTGGGGTGTTTTGTGAGAATAACTCAAAAATAATAAGCATAAACGATTATCTATTTGAACCATATTTATGTATCCTTAGACGTCCAGCCATCAACACCTTAACTACTTAGAGCATATTTGGATCCTGTGGTTCAGAGGCCAGCTATGTGGGATCATCTCCGCAACACCTCTTAGTTCTCCACTTTAACAACCCGTAAAATATTCCATTCAACACCCTAAGTGCTTAAAGCATGTTTGGCAACACCTCTTAGCTCATTCGATAATCTAAGGCCCTGTTTGGCAAAGGGTTAATGGAGAGGTGTTAAAGAGAAGGATTAATGTACTTAGCACATTTGATAATCCGAAGGACTAAATTATTAACTTGTTAAATAAGTTTTATTTTAACCATTATGATCAGTTTTAGTGTTTGGGAATAACAATGATTTTGACTATTTTCTTTATAATTAGAAGGGTTAACTCTTATTCCATCTAAATAGGAGTATTAGTAAACCCCTCATTTTGAGGGGTTAACTCATTTTAACCCCTCTAGAGGGGTTAACTTAACCCTTCTATATTTTTTATGTTTGGCAAATTATGGAGGGTTAACTCACTTTAACCCTTATATAGATTTGTTGTGTTTGGCAGGTTAAGAAGGGGTTAAGTCTCCTTAACCCCTCACTTAACCCTTTGCCAAACGGTACCTAAGTGAACTATAAACAAAAAAGTTTAGTAAATTTAATGAATTATAATATATTCCCAATAGTAGAGTGTTTAGTAAATGAATGATTTATAAGTTATCATTGTTATCAAAATGAACAAAAAACATTTAATGAGACTGGAGAGACATAAACTAGGCTTGGAATTTTGTGAAATAGTAATGAATATATTAGTCTTTTACTTGATCAAATCTTGTGGGCTATAGGCAAAAAAAATAGAATATCCTAGTTTATTTTTCGATGGTTTATAACCCAAAAATAATACATTTGCATCACGCTTTAGAGCCATCTCGAAGCACGTGGCAAACCTAAATTCCTGTTACTAAACAATAACCATAGTACCACTAACATTTTTTTAGGATAGTTTTTTCCTTTTAAAAAACTAAGCTAGCTAGGCTACACTCATCTAACATTGTTGTTTGCAGGTGGAGCCTTAAATGAATTTGAAACTTCTACTTACCTAGCATCCCCTACTCTCGTGCAAACCGCTATCTATCTTTTCGCTAAACTAGCTTTTTTTAATTAAACTAGTTAGATTGCACGTGCAATGCACGTGGTAAAAAAATATTTTAAAATTTTAACTTTTTTAGGGATTTGATAAAAATTTATTGAATTTAAACCATGTAGCAAACATATAGATAGATGATAAAAATTCACAGTGTTTGAATAATAAAATTACATTTATGGATCAATTGGACGATAATAGAGTTTTTGAATCCCTAACAATAGAAACCATGAAGAATTGTATACAAGAATTTTATTTGATATACAAAATTGAGTTTCAATTTTTACCTTTTATCTCCCTAATCTGCACATTATTTGTTTTCGGCAATAATTAGTAGAGGAAGATCATCCTGATCACACACCATCCAGCGAAGTAGAATTGACCAAACTTCATCTTACACGGCATGGAAAGAAAAGCATGATCAATACGAAGGTGAAGAATATATATATTGACTGGCGCATTGATGCTCTGTCTTGCAAATTGAATCTCCAATGAGCATCTCTAGTGGGAAAATCTCTCTCTGCACAAGCCAACTTAGTGGACCCCAGGTTCACGCGAATGCCACAACATAGACGCAGATGAACATAACAGCAAACATGGCATATGTTTTCGGTATCACCGCCTCTTGTCGTACTGGACTTTATGGCAATCAAAGTCTTAACAATAGCCTATGTAAAATTCATTAATAATGTTTATTTGAATATCTATGATCAATATTCAAAATTATAATTAATTTAATTAAATTTTGGAAGTATTGCTTACCTGACCAATGATCATTTGCAGTCGACCACCGAGGAGAAGCTAGTAAAGGCCAATGCTTTCTATAGTGAAGATAGAGCCAAGAGTAGCAAACATATTGATGATGACATTGATGATGACATACATAAGAGAAGCATCATCTCTGAACCCAACAATCTTAAAGAAGATGGGAGCACATAACATGACAATGTTGATACCCATGAATTGCTGGAAGAAGTTGATGAGCATGCATAATTGTTGTTTTCAATGTTCAAAGAATTAGTTTCATTCAGTTTTGGTTTAGGTGCTGCGGAATTATTCAGTTTCCTTCTCTTTTTAGGTTAAGTTTAATGTCATGCAGATGACTACTGGAAAAAGCAAATGAAAGGTAATAAAGATGTTGTCATTTTAGGGAAATATGCCAATTTTAATATGATGTGATTGTCTAAAATTATTGAGTGTAAGAAATAAACTTAATTTAATCACAATTTACATGCAACACAAATTGAAATTTTGATATTTACAGTAATAATGCTACAGATTGTTTAAGGAATATGTTACCCCAAGTAGCATTGAACAAAATTCTTTCAAAAGCCATGTACTTTCCTTTCGATACAAGGCTGCTAACAAAATCAAGCTTTACTTGCTTTGACAGATCAGTTAGCATTTTCTGAACCAAAAATAATTTAGAGTTACTATTCAGCTAATTTGGCTCTTTGTGAATATTTAACAGAATAGAACAAGGTTCAAACCATACTACTCCAAGAGCAAAGGACTTTCAAGACCATCCATAATTAGCGAGCTTCAATTTCTCTTTGCTAGGATGCGACATCATTTGAGTTGAGTTAAAAAATTTGTCAGCCTGTAAGTTGGCCAAAAATATTACTCATTTGTCACATAAACAAATTGCATTCTAGATATATTTCTATTGTTCAGATTCTAAAAAAACTAATGTTTTAAATGGAAAATTCAAAATTGTTGTCATTATCCTATTTCTTCAAAGATTCACTTTATATTATTGAACTCAAAAACAAATGAAAACATATAAAAAGAGAATTGTATGCGCACATCAACTGATAAATAAAAATAAACGAATACCTTTCATAGAACAATCATATACTCCAATAGCTCATTATAAGTTCTCTACAGCTTTTCAGTATTGACATCAACTTCAATCAGCTCAGCTTCTAGTTCACCAAGCCTTATATTCCATACATGTATGACCAAACAAATTTGCGAGCATATGAGTACTAAAACAGTAAGAATAAACTTGTTTGAATACATGCTGTTTTCGTCGAAAGTCGTTTCCATTGACAATTCTATTAAACTTCGGTCGTTTATAATGAATTATAATGAAAATTAAGAAAATTACAACTTTCAAGAAAATAACACAAAAATCGTTTATCGATTCTTGTTTTGTGAGACTTTGCATGTGCCGGGAGTGCTTTGACTCGTGGACCACCAAATCACAGATTGTGAGGGGTTTAGAGATTCTTCCTTCGTTTATCGAAGTAGGAATTTGAAGTGAATATCTTATCAAAGTAAGATGATCACTCTTCTTACGATCAAGTCAAAGCTCGAATCTCAAGGAATCACACAAGGAACTCAATTCTTGTTGTTTTCTCTCTGCTCTCTATGCTCAGATCTGCTCCAATTTGCTCGATCCTCGTCAGTAATGACCCTAGGGGGGTATTTATAGCCTCTGGGACATATAACTGAAAAATACAACAAAACGAAGAAGTTAAGCCTACGAGACAGTCGAGACAGTGTTTGTTGTCTCGGCCTCCGAGACAGTAAATAATGTCTCGAAAATTCCAACTGCCTGGCAGTTTCTGCTGTAACCGCTTTCCCACGTTTTAAACTCCGTTATTTTGGTAGTTATTCACGTGATTTTCGCTCACGATGTTTTCCACGTCCCTTGGCAGTTAATGGACACGTGGGTGGCAGTTATTTAATTGATTTTTGATCATTTCAAAGCTGTCTCGCTGACGAGATAGCGAACACTGTCTCGCTGGCGAGACAGCGAACACTGTCTCGCTGGCGAGACAGTCCATACCTGTCTTGATCTTTCTAAGACAGTATGAAGTCAATTCTTGTGGTTTTTGGGTGATCTTCTCTTATGTTTGGATATCTATCAGCATTTTTGACGCTTACACATGCAACTTGAAAAAGTCGTCAATAACATACATACCTTCAGGTCATCGAGATCTATATGGCTTTTTTCTCTGGGCATTGATGATGGTGATATACATGTTTTTATCATTTGTTCTTTAAAGAAACAAATTTTTTGCGCCATCTGCCCACACCTTTTACTCTATATTCATCAAATATGTCAGTAAGTTACCTAATGAGCCCTAAGAATGAACTTGGGAATTCAATTACATAAAGTTATCTAAAATTAAATTCTTAATGTTAGATAGCATATAGTAGAATTCACAGAAATAGAAATGCTCCAATGAACTTTTTTGAAGTTAATTTGAATGTTAAAAATATAATAATAAAACCTTATCATTACTCCTATCCTTATATAAACTTATTCATGGTTATTATATTGAAATTTAATGATTATATCTAAGAGAATTTCAATTATTTGACTAAAAACAATGAATTTTCTATTATTCATCTAAAAGTAAAAAGATAGCAAAGAAGCAACCTTGAAAAATTGTGGCCTTCTGGTTAAATGAACTACTCTATTTGGCTTACTAAAACTGCCAAAGCAATGAATCAGAGCTTGAACAATATCTAATTTCTTAGATCCAAACAATGCGTATCGCACATTTGTACTCCATCACTCCTCTTCAATGAGCTTCATCGCTCTCTCGAATGTATCTTCTTAGCCCATTGCTATCTTAGGCAAATATTGATGTATGAACCTTATGTTGCTGGGGTTTGCTGATGGACCCATTCCGGAGATTAACAAAAATTGTATAGAAATATAGGCATCGGTTCCCCTTTGAATTGTTTCAAGCTTCAGTCTCAAAGCATGTGGAGAATTTACTTATCTCTCTGGACTCGGACAACATGCTTAATAACTTCAGGAGGACAAAGATCCAATCTTGCATCTTCATTTATCACGAGCATATTACCTTTGTTCTCAAAATCCTACTCTTTTGA
Organism: Asparagus officinalis; assembly: GCF_001876935.1. NCBI lineage: Eukaryota > Viridiplantae > Streptophyta > Magnoliopsida > Asparagales > Asparagaceae > Asparagus > Asparagus officinalis. The sequence continues at coordinate 138,598,426 of NC_033797.1, forward strand.
CTCATCAGCATCATGCTCAAAAATAGTAGTCGAGCATATTACCTTTGTTCTCAAAATCCTACTCTTTTGACTCATCAGCATCATGCTCAAAAATAGTAGTGAAAAAGACACTTCTCTTTCATTCTTGAATCCTGTAGTCTATTCAGTAGTAAGCAATTAAATTGTCCCTACTATTCTTGAAAATCTAATGCTTGATTTTTAATTCTTGAATGCAATGATAAGAACTATTATCAAATATCAAATAAATTTTTTATTTGTACCATATTTTTTACTCGAAAAACTTTTATGGCTACAATCTACATTTTTAACTAAAGTAGATAATAAATCATTGGATCATCTACAGAGAATTATATTGAAAGTTGTCTACAAAACTCCAAAGTTAAGTGATTTTCTAAAGAAAATTTATTAAGTGGATATGTATCTTCAAAGAACACATAGCATTGAGTTCATCACTCCAAGTATTTCTTCTCAGAGTTTCATTGAAGGAACTAAGGAGCCAAGCCTCACCTTCTTGATGGGCAAATTTGATGGCATTCTCGGACTAACCCAGATCAGATACATTATCCCTTGAATTTTTCCTTGAAACAAAAACAAAAACAAAAAATAAGTTGCACCTATTCTATTATCCCAAATACATTAGTTCTATAATAGTGAAACCCTCATGTATGAAACTTATTGTCAGTTTTATCATATTAAAACAAGCAGTTAAGATAGATTGAACTGTATCAAGACTAACCCAAATCAGATACATTATCCCTTGAGTTTTTCCTAGAAACTACAATTTTGCAGAATTGTTATGTACATAAAAAGAACTGCCGAAACATGAACGTAATGATTGCATATATTATGGTGAGGTTCATTTAAGAGTCTCCTCCAATAAAGTAGCTACCACCACTTCCACGTTCAAAATAAGCTCATAAAATATAATCTACGTTTGATAAAAGTTTATGAGTATAGTTGTTAGCATTACAAAACTATTCATACATGTTGCAAATCTTTTTAACCAAGCTACAAGTCTGCAACCCACACATATCTTCATTTTGATACCAAATCAATCAATTTTATTTCCTAATACACTTCATTTGCTAAATCAAGTTTTCATAAAAAATAAAAATAATATAAATATAAGTTATTTGTTTATGAAGATATTAATTGCACAAGGGATTATTTCCTCAAGAACTGAAAGATAAATGTAGAAAAGCATAACTTTCAACATAGTCCAATTGTGTACTAACTATAACCTAAAAGATTTTGACAAAAACTTGTACTCTAGGGAAGCAGGAAAAAGTTTAAAACGTGGTCTATCTCTCATAAGAAATCAATATTGTGCAAAGACATGATTACTGATTAATCTTTAAACATACTAATTAAATAATGTCTAAGCTGTCATATATCAAATTCACTTAAAACTAATGGGTTACTTGCAACTAAGAGAATTAAAACTAAATACTAAGAATATAATGCCTCCAAATAAGAGCTATTTTAAAATTAGGGAAACCAATATATGCCTTTCTGGTACATAATTTAATTGGTCATAAAATTAAGTTTATAGAGGATATTTAACCAATGACCAGCTACACAAAATATGAACACTGTTTAATGAAGTTCCCTTGAAACAAAGTTGGACTGGAAGTATGCTACCACAAGATAGGGTTCATCGTTTTGAGTCACTTTTTAAAAGAGTGTGAAAAAGCATTCAAGAAAAAAAAATGAACAGAAGTTGTGGAGCAAAATTCATGCATCATCAATATTTTTAATTGATAGTGAAGATATCAATTAAACAAACAATCGTAAATCCAATGGTTGACATACAAATTCAATACTATCAAAAACAGAAAAATAAGTTGCGCCTATTCTAATATCCCAAATACATTAGTTCTGTAATAACAAAAACCTCATGTATGAAACTTATTGTCTAGTCTTAACATATTAAAACAAGTTGTTAAGATTAGTTGAACTATATCAAGACTAACCCAAATCGGACATATTATCTCTAGAGTTTTTCCTGGAAACTACAATTTTGCAGAATTGGTAAGTACATAATTAGTAAGTACATAAAAAGATCTGTCGAAACATAAACATGCTTAATGGTTGTGTATATTATGGTGAGGTTCATTTAAGAGTCTCCTCCAATGAAGTAGAAGTAGCTACCACCACTTACAGGTTCAAAATTAAGCTCGTAAAATATAATCTACGTTTGATAAAAGTTTATGAGTATAGTTGTTAGCATTACAAAACTATTCATACATGTTGCAAACATTTTCAACCAAGCTACTACAAATTAATCCTGTTGCACACACATATCATCATTTTGATACCAAATCAATCGGTTCCTATTTCCTAATACACTTCATTTGCTAAAGCAAGTTGTCATAAAAAATAAAATAACATAAGTATCAATTATTTGTTTATGAGGATATTAATTGCACAACAGAATACTTCCTCATGAACCGAAAGATAAATGCAAAAAAAGCATAACTTTCAACATATTCCAAGTGTGTTGTAACTATAACCTAAAAGATCTGGAGAAAAACTTGTAGTCTAGGGAAGCAGGAAAAAGTTTAGAAAGTGGTCAATCTCTGATGTGCTCCAATAAATTTTTTGTTCAACCCTATTTCTTAGTTTCAACCTAATGGTTTAAGTCATAGAAATATTAATAGGAAGGTAGATAATAAACATTAATTGTAGCAAGGTATTGGGATCATGGATCCTAATTGTTTGAATCCTATATGAGTCCCCTAACTGGTACATTTATTTCTCACCAAAAAGGAAAAAGTAGGAGTCACCTAATTTTTATTATAGAGAAAGTTGTAGGCTTTATACATAGCACTTTAACAGGATTTTGTATTTTGTGCATCCCAACTAACTAAAATCAGACATAATAAAAAGTTTCAAATATATTATAATACTTACATGGTACATCAATCCTGAATACGTAGTAATTCAAGAACTCATATGGAAGAGTGACATATTTAGCTATGACAATATGAACTTAATTGTAGGAAAAATATAAATAGAGTATATAAAATTACTAATTTGTTAAGATAGAAATCTTTTGACACTTTCTCTTCTTTGGTCATCGTTGTGAAAAGCACAGAAGTACATGAAGGCTAGGTGTTAATTCTAAAATTTCCTGTTAGTGTTTCTCATTTAAAATATTTGTAGGAAGCTATTAAATTCAACTTCACAATCCAAATGCAATATATTATGATTTAGCGTTCTACTACAAATTTGCAATTCTAACCAATACACAAAAAACAAATTAATCAACAACAAAATCTATTTATCAACCAAAGAAAAAAATGGTAAAAATTATAAGTGAAACAATCATAATTATTAGCAACAACAACCAATTACACATCTTAGAAATCTAATAATGCATTCTGAAAAGTCTGCATAAGAAATCTAAGAAGCAAGAAAGAAAGCGCATATAAGAAATCTAAGAAGCAAGAAAGAAAGCGCATAGACAAAGAAAAGTTAAAATCAAAAGCAAAATTTAGAAACTGCTCAAATCATTGCCGAATATTTTCTTTGATAAAAACCTTCCTCAATTTATTTCCTTCCTGGTCCTTCCTGATGCCTAAAATCTAAGATTTGAAGAGATGATGGCAGAGAAGGGTGGATATTTTTCTCAAAAATTGATTTGGGGGGTGGCATGTAAGATGATGAGGACAATAATAAACATCTTTGCAAATTGATGACCATGTCTTGAGTATTGATAAAAGTTTAGGATAATGTATATAAGTGAAGGTATATAAGTGAAATTTTTTAAAACTTTAGGATAATGTAAGTTCTAAGAAAAATAAGTGAAGGTATATAAATTCACAACTGAAGGTATGTAAGTGCAACCTAGTTGAAACCATAGGGTATTTAAGTGTAATTAAAGAATTGACAGGGACAAGTTAGAATGGGAGGAGAGGATTGATAAAACCAAATAGCTATTACCTATGAATTGATCAAGCTCTCATTGAATATTGATCCTTCCGGTTCTGATGCAACCAAATTTCTTATTATCTGCATTATTTTGAGCCATGTGCAGTTTCTGGTTCTGATGCAACCAAATTTCTTATTATCTGCATTATTTTGAGCCATGTGCAGTTTCTGAATATTGATAAAGATAGGAAGTTTGAAGTTTAAGAATATCTGCATTATTTTGAGCCATGTGCAGTTTCTGAATATTGATAAAGATAGGAAGTTTGAAGTTTAAGAAAAAAGTTTAAAAATCTATGAGTGTAAAATGTTAATCAATCAATCAATTAATAAGTTGCTCTAAACATTTGTTTTAACAGTTTAAGGTTCATGAAAACTTATAGTTATGGAACATTAGGTAGCGACACCAAAAGGAGTCATTTTTGGGTTTGGAAATGGTACATGTTGAACTTGGAATTTGATTTTTTTTGTCAAACTAAAAGTACTTCTTTAGCCTATTTTCTATTTATTGAACTTTTCTTCTTCACGTAAACATTTCTAAAGGGAATTAGGATCGGATATTAAAATAACAAGACATTAATTGTTAAATGAACTGGTAAACTCATCTTTGCGGATTTAGAAAATCACTTGAGAGTGTTCTGAAGTAACATGCTATATAGCATGTGGTGATCTTCTTATGCTTGGTTTGTTATAAAAATTTCATGGTAAAGGTTTACTTTTAAGCCAAAAACATATAGAAATACTTATGCTTGGTTTGTTATAAAAATTTCATGGTAAAGGTTTACTTTTAAGCCAAAAACATATAGAAATACCTAAATATATATTAAACAAAAACTTTGAAATATTTACGTGCTCTCCCTCCTATCTTAAGAAGATGGCTTGAAAGGAAAAAGTAATAAATGCTAACAATGCCATCTAACCAAATAATAAACATTAAATACAGTTCCAAACAACCGTAGTCATTAAAACATACTCAACATCCAATATAATCATTGTATTTCAAAAGTTTGTAGCTCTCCTCCTGTTGGATATATATCCAATAAAAAATCCATAGATCAGAGATGTAGGGAGCTGGTGATGCAAGTAGTAGACAACCAATATTGGCAAAGTTGCTCGTGGGTTTAGACGGTGATATTTTCGGTGGCACTTTGGAAGACAGCCGGAGGTGACCAAAAGAGCAGCGATGAACAGCCAGCAGTAATCAACTTGAGAAGAGAGAGATGGAGGGGGAGAGTTTGGATCCACTGCTTGGGTGGCGTGAGGAGAGAGTTGAAGTGGAGCTTGGATAACGGGAGGGATTATGTTTTCTTTGAGGAAATGGGGTAGGATTTAATAGAGGCTAGGGAGAATTGAAAGGTCATGGGAACTGAAGACTTTATGAAGGGGAATGAATAATTAATGGGGAGTGAATGGATAGTGGTGAGTTGATTGAATAATGGAGATCAATGCAATTAAAAAATATTGAAATTTAAAATAAAAAAAAGAAAGAAAATCCAAAAGCCAACAGTTGGAGTTCACGGGCTCATGAAATAGTTATTTCTCATACTAATTATAATAAATGAAATTAAAAATTCAACTCAATTAATTATTAAGAAGGATATAATAAGTTACATTAGTTTTGTATTTTAGTGAATTTAATGAAAGGTAAAGGGAATTTTTTGATTTTGGAGTAACGTTAAAAAAAAAGGATAGTTTTGTTAAATTTATGATAGATGAAGGGCATTTTGGGGTAGAGAAAGTTTTTCTCCTACTCCCTCTTTTAAAGGAAGAATGATGAGACGCATTAATACCAAATATGGATCATTAGAGTAATTTGCATAACGCGTCAGCAGTTGTAACTTAGTTCTTTACGAGGAAGGAAGGGGAAAAACCCCACGACAGAAAAGCAAAATAAATTACAAAAAGTTTGATACGATCTATTTAAATTTGTAACTAAAACCATGTAATTTCCTCCAATTCTGTGAGTACTTAATAAAGCTTTTCGAATTTTCTAAAGGAAAATGATAGGGGCACATCCCAACCATAACTTCAACCACACCCTCTATCTCTCTCTTGCTACAGTGGTTGGGGAGTGCCGCTCTTTTCTAAAGGCATATAATGATTTATCATAAACCCTCCTTAACTTTGGACGATTATTATTGGAAAACCCCCTTAACTTCAAAAATATCAAAAATCCCCTTTTTTTAACCTTGAGATTTTTTGAGAAAACACCCCTGAATCTCAAAGCCAAAGGGGGTTTTCTGATAAAACGTGAAAGTTAAAGAAACGTTTTGTGAAAATCCCTATGCTTGGGGGAGATTCTGATACGGTTGATGGTTAAGGTTTCTTTTTCTAATATTCACCCGTGATTTTATTTATGAGCTTGCTCAAATATTACTCATCTAAACATGTATATACACAGTCCGCAACAGGTGTAAATATGGCCATTCATCTGATAAACACGTGGATTTAAAAATATTCAAATACTCGGAAACTACAGGGTATTTAAGTGCAATTAAGCCTCATTCAAAAGCCCATGAGTCATGAACCCAAGCCCAGAACATCCCGAACCTAGCATTTGGGCCTTGTGAGCCCAGTCCGTAAAAGCCCCACTCGTCGTCCCTCTCCTCGCCGAGAGGAGACGCGAGAGACCTCGGACAGCGACGACACGAATAAAACAAAGTCGGCACCCAGCATCGGTTCCTGTCTCCCTCTTTCACCCGTCGCTATAAATGACCTAAGCCCCTCCCACTCACGAAAACCCCCCACCTTTTTCAAAATTCCACCCCCTATGAATACCAACAACAACAACAACAACAACTCCACCCCCCCAAACCCTAACCCTAGCAGGACTCCTCCTCCTCTACTCCTCCCCCGCTGCTCCCGCTGCGACTCGAAGGCGATGCCGCTGCCGCTGCCGCGTCCTGTAGACGCGGCGGAGGAGGCGGCGGAGAAGAAGGCGGCAGGAAGAGGCCGGCGACCCGCGCGATGGACGCCGCGGCGGTTCCCTACGGGCCCACGGCGGCGGGCGGGGCGCACCGTGTTTCGCCATCAGGCTGAAGCAGCCGCCGTCGAATCTGAGCATAAGATGGAGCGTCCCCGAGCCTGTCGGATTTTAGGTCAGTGCTTTTGACTTGCGAGCAATTTCCCCCTCTCTCCAAGAACACCTTTTTTTTGGCCATGTAACCTTTAAATTCCACACAAGCTTCATGGGTAACCGATGCTGCTGCTGGCTCATGCACCAGCCTCCTCCCGATCGAGCGCTGCAATCCCTGCATCACCCCCTTTGACTTTTTACTGAGCGAGTAGTGGGCGAACACTGCAATTCCTCACCACCTGCGGCGCGCGACAGTAGCGATGGTAATAGTAGAATAGCTTGCATAAAGAAGACATGCGCAAATGTATTGTACTACTTAAAGAGAAAAGAGTTAGAGAAAAGAACAACATATGAAAAAGAATAGCGTATTTGTATGAGACTCAACGACAAAATACGCACTACGCAAGTGCAAATGTCGAAGGCGTGACAGTGATTTCTTTCTCAAGCCATGTACCAGGTGGTTTCTGTGCTCCCACAAGATTTAACCTGCCATTTGGATTTTCTTTTTGTAGTACCATAAAAAGATTCACTTTCAAAGCAAACACATCTTGATAAGAATAGTGTTGTCGTAGAGTCTATCAAGCATTTGGTGAAAGCCGATGGAATTCTTGATATTCAGGTTGTATCCATTTTATCCAAACTGAAAACGGGTGTTAGTCAGTTGCTTAATACTTATGCACTAATAAAACATTAAAATTGCAGAGCGACAGGTTGTAAGACAGTCAAAGCTTTTGAGGGCTTTTACTAATAATGATGAGCTCCAAATTGAAATAATCTGCAAAGTTCAGATAAAACGACCACAATGCTGTGGCATTAGTTTTGAAAATAGTCTAAAAATAAATGGTTTAAATAGTTGGTTTACACTGTTTATCTGACTACTTTGAATAAACTCTAGCAAAGTTACAATAAAATAAAACTTACGCCCTATACCAAATTGTTAAAGTACAAAGCAAATCTAAACTGTTGTAATACATAATAGATTTTAAAAGTAAATGGGCATAAAACTTTGGGTTTATTGGGAAAAGTCTATATACAGTTCGCGAGGTCTTGATATTAGCGTTAAGAAAACAATTTAAGCATTTGGTCATGTCGTATATCTAACCGCTTACAAAAAATAGAAAGTTGTAGAGAAATTTGGCAATTAGTGTTAAAAAAACTATTTAAGCATTTGGTCACATTGTATATCTAACTGCTTACAAAAAATAGGAAGTTGCAGAAAAGCTTAGCAACTTACACCATTCACCAAACTATTGAAATACAAAGCAGATTTAAAATAATTCGATGAAGTTTTTACGGTGTACAAGTGAATTTGGAAGTGCACGGGTTTAAAAATAGATAAGGTTAGAACTTTAGGTTTATTGGGCAAAAACCTTTTGGACGTGGGCAAGTTTAAAAATCTATGAGGAAAAAACTTTGGTTGGAATATTTTGGGTCAAAGAGTGTCTTTAGAAGTGGGTAAAAATAAATGGTATAAATCTTTGGGTTTGTAAAGAACAAAGCAACATGGGAGTTTGGAGGGTCAAACCCGTGTTTTTTTTAATCAAAGGGCGAACCATACTACTTGGCTGCATACCATTTTTGTTTTAACTATTATATTTAACTTATCTATTGAAGTTATTGTGAAACGAAGTGTAACTAAGCACTGTTCATCTCCAATAACTTTAGTATATAGTATAATATAACAAAATGTTATGAGTATGTTGAATTTATTCGGTACGATCATTATGACTTTATATAATCTATATATGCTTGCCTCGAAAGTGATTCTCTCTTGGTACTATAATCGGGGGAAAAATCGAAGGTTAATTCTTGTAGAAGCAATGAAACCATTTGTTACATGGCTTTGGGAATTAGAAGTATCCGCAGAATTAAAGAGGGTAAGATTGAATGAAGAGAAATTATCGTGTGTTGTGCTTGACATCCATGTTTTCTTGTTGAGTCTCATAAAAGATATGCAATTGTTTTCTCTTACTTTTTGTCTCTTTGAAGTCATACAACACATTTGCACATATTTTCCTAACGTAAACTATCAGAGGATTACTATCATTGCTGTTGTGTAATTTGGTATCGGAGCTAGCACCGGCTTCTCGGTTGCAATAGAGGCCACGGGTGGTGATGCCAGTTTGTCATAACTAGTTTAATGCAAAGACAAAGGGGTGATGCCGAGATTGCAGCGTTCGACAGAGACTAAACAACAATTAGCTCGCATGGGCGTTAGTACTGCGGAAGCGTGGTGGTACATTAGGGTCCTTTTGTTGAACATAAAAGTCAAGGGCGTTTTATTAAACCCCCTCCCCTCCATCTATACCCTTTTTTTTAAAGAAACCCCCTCATGCATTAAGTTCAAAAAGAGAAAAAACCCTCTCTAATCTATAGTAGTTATAAACTAAAAATCATTAGTTTTTTAACACTTTTAGCGTAAATTTGTGATGCTTGTTAGAGGATTAAATTTAAATTCCACAACTATTCCTGTTGCTTTTATTTTGTCTTCTATCATGTCCTTTATAGATGAAGGAAGTTACATGAACTTTACAAATGTACACAATTATGAATAGACGAGGGGGTTCATAGGTGAACTTAATAGATGAAGGGGTATCATGACAAACTATGTATAGATGAACTGTGAAGGGAATTTCTCGTCATTTTCCCTTTTTTTCTTTGATTCTTGTAATTGTGATTTTTTTGTATGGGGGCAGCGCAGTTGCTTGGTGCGGGAAGCTGAATGCTATTGCTTGTGCGTCAGAGACCTGTGCGAGAATACCTAGGTTTGTGTTACTTTTCAAAGGCTTCTTTTTCTTCTTGTTAATTATTCTTTTCTAGTGAGAATCAATGATGAAAACCATGCATATCGTTGAGTACATACAGTTCAGAAGAACGGAAATAGGCTGGATTTTATAGATTGAGGGTATTATCCGGAATTATTACGTCTTTGGTCAGTTTTAGATTTGTCCCCTTCACACTAAGTTGAAAATGGAAATAACAATGTAGGGTCTCGGCTTATGTGATTCGGAGGGATGATAGTTGTTTTGCGCTTGTGGATTTAAGTTATAATCGTAATCGTAATCCATTATCTTTATTGTTAGAGGTTGCATTTGTTATTGTAGGAGTTGACAAGTATATTTCACAAATTTATTATACAAAAGCATTTGAATTCAGTGGTGTCGGGCATCACAGTTCTTTTCTTTTCTTTTCTTTTTTGAAGATTTGCATGTAAGCGGCACTTAAAAGGGCCTACATAATGGGGTAAAGGCTATCTTTAAAGGGAGGAATGTCCATTATGGCATGACTTATATTTTGCATTTACATCCTTCTACTGCACAAACAGGTCAGAACTAAGCCTTCGCCCGCTACCAAACACTATGATACTCCCCTAACATCCGTCATTACTTTATGAACCTGTGCGTGGTGAGCCTACAGTAGTATGCAGCTGATTTTAGGTCGTCAAACTTTTTTCTATAGCATTTAGCGAGATTTGGACCAATGGCTTACTATTTGGATCGAGAATATTCTTACCACCTGAGCTTAGGCAAGGTGGTACACACATCTTAATAGTGAAAAACCATATTTCATGAATAGGACATGCTTTTTTATGACTATTAACTCCATGAATTCGTAAAATACCTTGGATCTTTAATTAAAAGCAGCCAAAAAAGCTTTCCATAAATGTTCTGTTCTTTTTTTGTTGTTGTGGACTTCATTGAAGTCCTTATTTGACTAGATGTGGTTCTGAAATCTTGTTTGGAAAGAGATCTAGTCCCATGATTTATCTCTTTAATATTATTTCGACATTCCTTCCTTTCAACTACAAATCCTATTTAATATCAAGATCTAGATTGGCTGCTGGAGTAATTAACCTTTCTCATTCAATTAATCTTTCATACTTGTTACTCATTACTCATTACTAATACTAAAACATTTGGGGTAGCCAATCAATTGTTGACTGCAGATTGCAGTGTTCTGGGTTGATGGGTTGGGGCAGTTGCACCAATTAGGTTTATGGCCTGCATAAATGACAAGCAAGAATGAACACCGAGGGTTTATCTCTCAGTAAGCCCCTTGATTTAAAGTTAGTAAGGTTGAAAAAGAATATTGTCTTAACTTGGTCTTTTCGCATTCCTGTGTCTATCTCCTGCGGTCATTCTGTCTAGCTATTTGCTCTATTCAACTGTTTTTTTATCTCGCTGAATCTCCACTATTGCTTGAAATACGTCTTTTTACTTGGACCTAGTTTGTACTTGTCTTGTTAATTATTGACAACGGAGACAAGCAGATTAGGTGGATACAAATTATCTTGTGTTGGAAATACTTAACTTCAGTTACAATGTCCTAATATCTTCAGTTCTATCTTTTATTGTCTAGGTTGTCTCGTAGATAATCGGACCTTATGACCAGAGGTACTCGATCTCTGGAAGCAGTATCACAAATAACTTTGGAATTTATTAAAACCATTAGCTTCATAATTCAAATTGTGTAAACTTCATATTCACGAAAACTTTCATAATGTTTTAGTTGTCTTTTTGTACATTTGGCAAGAAATTTTAATTATATTAACAAGGAGCATGCACATAGAGAGAAAATGCTGCAAAACGTGAGTCCGGTTCCTCCACAAATAAATAAGTAAAGACTTAAGGATCTGGCTGTTACCCCCTACAACCAACACCTCCACCCCCAAAAAAAATTTGTCATTGGTCGTTTCACAGTTGTCAACCCAGTAAAATGATATTAATATATCTTGAGCTTTTTAGAGGTCAAATGACTATATTGTTCATCTATTACTGTGTTCAGATTTCATTATCAAGAGAGATATGTTTGTTTGTTTACTTACTCAGAATGGAAAGATTTGCATTTGTATCCGACTATCCAATATGTTACTTTTTAAGCCTGTAACTGTACTTTGCTGGAATATCTTTTCAGCTCCAATGCAAACCCACCATTTTGGATCCCGATACATATTATCAACCCGGAGAGGCCCACAGAGTGTGCTGTTTTTAATGTTAAAGCAGGTATGCTGCAGTTATTCTTCACTTCCTTGACATCAGCAATAAATTAGTGCTCATTTGACCATCATGAGTATGGAGATGATTTGTGCTTAATGTAAGTGCTTAAGTTTTAGAAATCTTGTCTAAAAAAGATGGTGTTTCTTAGTTAGCTTTCTTCATCTATATTTCCTTATATTTCTTTGTTTTGCTCCTTACTGTCAATTGTTTCTTTTTCACATTTTCCTTTTGGCTGTGTTTGGTATGAGGGAAAGGAAAAAAAAAAAAAAGAAAGAGAAAAGGAATGAGAAAAGAAAGGAAAAGAAAAAGAAAGAAAAATAAGATTTCTTTTGTTGTTTGGTTAGCTAGAAAGTTGTGTACTCTGATATGTTTAAATATTTCTTGTCTTCTATATATAAGATTCTAGCTCTGGGAGTTTTTTTAGGTTAATTTCAAAAAAGCCCATGAACTTTGAGGTGGTTGCAGAAAACCCTCTTGACTATTTTAGTCCTTCTTATCATGATTTGATGTATGACCTATTAGACTTAATGGTGTCACTTTGGGGGTTAAAGTGAAAAAATTTCAAAGGATTTAGTAGAATAAAAAAATTTTTTTGGGGCGGGCGGGGGCGGGGCGGGGGGTGCAAAATCTCTCAAAATTCTAGGGTTTCTTTTGGAATTAAATAAGCTTGGGGGTTCAAGGGGTTTTCTAAAATTAAAATATTTCCCCCTTACATGGGCCTTAACATTCAGCTCATTCGATTTTTTATTATTCTTTACCTGAACTTGGGGCCATATGATAGAAACTGAGCTTTGATCTAAATTTATCCTGGGGCCCCCATGTAATCAAAATGGGACGGGGAGTGCCTTTTGGTGCTCGAGGAGGCGATCGAGCAGCCTTCTGCTGTGGCCCGATGTTTTTTCCCTTCATTTCCACTGGGTCCGGGCGATGAAAACCAAAATGAAAATTATAATAGGGATTTTCCCTCTGAATTTTCATTTTCCCTTTTCTTTTTATCTTTCTTCCTAACCAAACTACAAAACCCTATTTCCATTTCCATTTTCTTTTCGTTTCCTTCATTTCCCTTCAAACCAAACAGATTCTTCATGTCCGCATGACTATCTACTTCCATATTGTCTTTTCATGTCCTTTGGTTTTTGGTCAGTTTCATGTATTTCTGGGGACAAGGTGGGTAGGTATAGGATTTAAAAAAGCTAGGGGATAGAGACATTTGACTTTTTTTTGAAGAGAGGAAGCATGATTTTCAAATCTTAAGGGGTGGAGGCAATTTTCCCTTAATAAAATAAGGAAATTGTAAGATTTATGAATTTTCTGGTTGAAGGACTCTTCTGCATAATGGAGTTTGAGTTATAATTTTTAGTTTTAAGGCATTTCAGTTGTACAAGTTTGTTTTTTAATTTTAGTTTAAGTACATTTCAGTCTTTTAAAATGAACTTTATTTTGGAGACGTTTCAATAAAATTTGTTTAGTTTTTGGTTAGAAACATTTTGATCTACAAGTTTTTATTTTAGTTTAGAGACATTATGTCATAGTTTGATTTTAGTTTAGGGTTGTTTCGGACCATATTGTCTGGTTTTAGTTCGTGGACATTTCATTAAGTATTTATATGATTTTAGATTAGGAATATTTCAAACTAGAAGATTTGACTTTAGTTTAGAAGGTGAGTCTTGGCGCAAACGGTAACGTTGCCGTGTGACCTTGTGGTCACTGGTCGAGTCTTGAAAACAGCCTAGCCACATGCGGGGGTAATGCTGCATACATCTAACCCTCACTAGACCACAAAGTGATGGGAGCCTCGTGCACCGAGTCATCCTCTTTTTATGGTCCATTTCATCTGATTTTAGTTGAGGGACATTTTGGTCCATAATTTGATTGTATGGGCTGATGAGATCTTATTGATCTGTAAATACTTCTACTTACCTTTGTTGTTTTTTGTTCCATATTTGTTGGGCAAATGCTATTTGATAGTATAAGAGTAACCATATATTGTTTTCATTCTTTTAGACTATTTTCGATGGGCGTATTACATTTCTTAGCTAGTTTACATATTGCATCTTACAAACCCATATCTTATGGAATTTAACGTGTTCATTACATTTTTTGTAACAGATTCACCAAGGGATTCTGTTCAATTTATTGAATGGTCTCCTAGATCTTGTCCTCGTGCCTTACTGATAGCTAACTTTCATGGGAGGTTCTCTATATGGACTCAACCTTCACTAGTAAATTCCATTTCTGTTAATTCAGCTTTCTTATTAATGTAATGTTGGTTCTTTATTTCTGTATCACACAAGCCACTTACATATTTCCTATAAATGATTTTTGTTCCAACGGGCTTGTGCCCAAATGTAATAATAGCAAGTTGTCATAATGTCTGCAAGTACCTTTAGTTTCCGTCACTTTATTGGTTATTTTGACATCCTCTTTTGATTTCCACAAAGAATAAGTCACTAGTTTGTTGCTTCATGTTTGATTAACTTTAAAAATTGTACGGTTTTTCTTTTATCTGTCTTCTTTTGACCTTAATGTCCTCTTTGGACTTTTCAGGGCCCTGCTAATCTTGTGCGGGATGCAAGCTGTTGGCAATGTGAACATGAGTGGCGACAGGATCTTGCAGTTGTGACCAAGTGGCTGTCAGGGATGACCCCGGTATAATAGCTGTGTATTTCTATTCATTCTCTTGAAATTTGATTGATGTTTATTTACTCGCATCAATAACTCTATCGTAGTTAATATTAACAAAATTAAATGTTATTAAGTGTATTGACAACCTGGGAACATGAGAGCATATTTTTCAGATGGATGACATCTTCTCTGAGAAAAAGAATTACAGATAACCATTATGTGTGTGCAAGTCCGCTTATTTGCTTGTGAACCATTCTATTTGGAAAAGTTCCCCCATGATGATCGCTGACTGGATGTAAGAACTAGAAAACTGTTGGACATCAAAGATCCAAAACATTAAATAATGAATGTGGACATTCAGAAGTAGATTAGGAGATATCATACAGAATGATCAAATCTGTGATGGAGAATAATTAAAATCAGTCCTGGAGGATCCAGTGAGAAGAATGGGTTCAAGGGATGGTTAGGACATAAAAATAGCAATCTTGATGTTTATTTTATGTTTTTTCCATTTCAATTCTCAATAGAAGTTTTATTTTGTATGTTTACGGGCGCAGATGTTTTGTGAAACTTTATTATTATTACTGTTGTTATTACTATTACTATCTTTTCTGGAAAGGAATATTTTAATAAAACAAGATGCTTTGGTTTGTAAGACCTAGATTAAAGAGCTATAAGTAACCCATAATTGTTTGCGTATGCAAACCAGAATGTAAGAGGTGATTCTAATGGTTGTCCACGTGATGAACTTAATGTCCTGAATCAGGTGTGATGGCATAGATTTCTGGGAGTTTCTTCTAGTCTTCTCCCTCTTTTCTTCCTCCTTTACTTATTTGATCGAACTCTCAACTCGTTCTTTCTGCTTAGGAGATGCTGGAATAGATATTTGAAAGAAGAAATTAAGGTGCATTTTTGGGTTGTTGAGGATTAAAAACCATTATAGATATAATACAAATATCAAAGTAGACCCCTTTTCTTTTTACCTTTTGTACTCACATCAAATGTGTCTTTTCGTGGTTGAATGTTTCAATCCACCCATAGTTTGAACCACTGTGAAGTGTGAATTGGCATTTTAGATCCTGTCTTTTGATTAAATGAACAGCTCGCATTTTTTATCGGAAAGTGTTTACCGAACCAATTCCTAATATTTTTTTTCTATACTATAGTTTATTCAAAGCTTTCTGTAAAATGAAAATGAAAGTTTATATTATTTAAATTTGAAATTATCTGGACAAAAATATGAAAAATATCATCTGATACAAAGTGGTGACAAAAGATGGAGATTGTCACTGTGCAATGGTCATTTAGTTGCTTAATTTTTTTTTTCAATTTTATTGTATTTAGTGTATGGGATACCTTCAGTATAGTTTTTTTAATTAACTTTCAAGTGTTTTGTCTGTCTAATTTTCAGGAAGAAGCATCTTAGGAACCCGCGTCTTTCTTTACTAAACGGCCTTTTTATGTCTGTTAAATTATTTGTATTATTGTAGTTCTTTTCTTAACTTTTAAATTCATTGTCTATGTCTCTGTTTATTGATGTTGTCTAAATCAATATGATGTATTGTTCCATTTGACAGTACCGATCGCTTCCTTCAAATTCAAGCACCTCTTCAAATCTGAAGTTTGACGAAAAGTTTCTTCCACAGCAGTCACAAATTGCAGGTCAACATCTCCGGGACACCGATTTTATATATTTTCCCTAACTTTTTATGTCCTGATATACCTGACAGGATCTTCTTCTGCAGCAAAATGGCCACAGTTTCTATGTGTCTGTTCAGTTTTCTCATCGGGGTCAGTCCAGCTTCACTGGGCACAATGGCCTCCTCAAAGTGGTGTCCCTCGAAAATGGTTTTCAACAAGCAAAGTCCTGCTAGGAGCTGGCCCAAGCGGCATAATGGCTGCTGATGCTATCATCACTGAAGCAGGGACCATGCATGTTGCTGGTGTTCCTCTAGTAAATCCATCTACTGTTGTTGTCTGGGAGGTTACACCAGGACCAGGAAATGGTTTCCAGCCAACTGCCAAGATCAGCACTGTTAGTGCTCTCCCTCCATCATTGAATCCTCCTTCCTGGGCAGGTTTCGCTCCTCTAGCCGCATATTTATTTAATTTACAAGAGTACATAGTATCAGAAGAGAAGCAAGGAAAGAGGCTGACGGAGCAGGAGATTAGTGATGCTGCATCACTGCATTGTTCACCTGTTTCAAACTTTTCAGCATATGTGAGTCCTGAGGCTGCTGCCCAATCTGCTGCTACCACTACTTGGGGTTCTGGGGTTACTGCAGTTGCTTTTGATCCCACACGGGGTGGCTCAGTTATTTCTGTTGTAATAGTTGAAGGTACTGCATATATTCTCCTTTGTAGTTTTTAACTTATTTCATTCAATTTTTTTTTGATGCATTCTACACCACTTCTTTTGTAAAATAATATCTAGATTGTTTTAATAGTTTAGTGTTGTTTGAATAGTTTATTTTTTATTACTCTTGTGGGACTGCCGGCTGAAACTTAATTTCTAAAGGCAATACATGGTTATGCTTCTTCATGTCTGGAGATATAGCCGTCTACTACTTGTCCCTATGTTCTTTGAAAAACTCCATGTTTTCCTTCTCCTTCTCCTTTTATTAGAATTTTGCAGTCTACCCTTGTCTGAGTCAAAAGATCTTATATATTTTTGTTGCTTTATGACATATTGTCATTTGAGCATCCTTTTCCAGAGAGCAGCGATATGGGAACTATCTGACTTGTATCTTTTCAGGGCAGTATATGTCTCCATACGATCCTGACGAGGGACCTTCAATAACAGGATGGAGGGTCCAATGCTGGGAATCTTCACTTAAGCCTGTAGTTCTTCATCCCATATTTGGAAATCCTGCTTCCAGTTTTGGTGGGCAGCCACCCATGCAAACAGTTTGGACTACAAGAGTAAACAAAAGTATTCCACCAACTGATGATCTGAGAAATCCACAATCAGCTGCAACAGCGTCAACGCTATCTGATGATAGAAATTCATCAGACTGCAGCGTTGACCGAGCGAACAGGCTCAGTTTTGATCCTTATGATCTGCCAAGTGATGTTAGACAGCTAGCTCAGATTGTCTATTCCGCTCATGGTGGTGAGGTTGCAGTTGCTTTTCTTCGTGGTGGAGTCCACATCTTTTCTGGTGTAAATTTCAATCCAGTTGATAGCTATCATATCAATGTTGGTTCAACCATTGCTGCACCTGCCTTCTCATCTACTGGTTGCTGCCTGGCCTCTGTTTGGCATGATAGCAGCAAGGATCGCACCACCCTGAAGATAATACGGGTTCTCCCTCCTGCTATTTCTTCAACTCAAGTGAAACTCAGCTCAGCAACATGGGAACGTGCAATTGCTGACAGGTATCAACACATTGAACTCGTCATATTGCTCAATTGTTTTCCTCAAATATTCCTCATTTTTTGAGATGGAAATGCAGGTTTTGGTGGAGTCTTGTGGCTGGAGTTGATTGGTGGGATGCAGTTGGATGTACGCAAAGCGCTGCTGAGGATGGAATTGGTAGGGCAATTTCTCATTCATCAATACACTGATTGAGTTCATGCTAGGTTTTGGTTGCTTAATAAATTCATTTAACATTTTTGAATCCTGTCAGCTATTCAGTTGATTAGAAACCTGTTAGTTAAGGTAACTGAACCGAGTAATTTATGATGGTTGTACTTGAATTGGTGTGAAAACATTGCTGACTATTTATAACTGAAATCAAATGTTTATGCACCCTCTGAACGTGGTTTTGTGAAGATGGTCCAAGAATGAAATTCAAGTTGGTGGAAAGGGTTAAGACTTAAGAGCTTACAGGAATAGGGAATGCATTTAAGCAAATACGACCCAAGGGACGAACTTGAAATTGCAGGGACAATGCTTGGTTATAGTTGTGGCATTATAGTTTGCGCAGCTACAAGTAGTTATGTGACCAGGTCAAAACTGCTCTCTGTGTTTAGCAGAAACAATTAAAAGTGGAATGCTAAGTATGGAAGATAAAGACATGGTACACTGAAACAGGTGGTGATATAAATTATCCCCCATGGCAAGGTGGAGTGAGATTGTATTCATGTAAATCGCATACATGCATAGCTGAAATATGATGATGGAAACTAAGTTGAAAATCTTTAAGTCTTATTTCCACTTTCGTACCGCAAAGTTTCCCCATTTTTTCAATTTGATATCCTAACGTAATTTTTTAACACTTTGATACCCAAAGCTTCAATCTTCACTTCCGTATCCCATCCATATTCATTTAGATTTTCTGTTAAATTTGTATAAGCATATGATACCCTGTGGACTATTATTTGAAACAATTTTTTCGTTTGGATCTCTAGCAACTGGGTAAAATGAACCTGAATGCTATGCATATGATACCAATTTCACGGAAAATCTAATGATATCTGGACAGGGGTATCAAAGTGACATGGGATTGAAACTTTGAGGTATCAAAATATTAAAAAAAATACTTTAGGGTATCAAATTGAAAAAGTCAGTGAACTTTGGGATACCGAAATGAAAATTGGCCAACCTTTAATGTGGAAGCTCTTCAGCAATGTGACAATGGAAGCTAAATCCAAGTTGAGAAACTTCCCCTGTAGCTTGTAGGAGAGCATTTTCATTTTAGTATGAAAGGCTTGGCCAAGATTGTCCAAGCTTAATGTCTGGTTATGTTTGGACAAAGAAATGTAAAGATGAAGGCTGAAGGATGGCATGAATAGAAAGTATTTTGTTCTTTCCAAGTGTTCCTTTAATGAATTACGACTGCCTCATCCATTTTCTACACCACAACAAAGCTAACTGTTTAGGCTACTTATGATGTTTTATATTCCCCGACAACTCTTCACAATTATGGGGAATGTTAAATGAAAGCTCATCTAGACCGAGTTAAAAGAAATATCAAATACGAGGAGGGGAAAAATCCCAATATAATCAAGGTCACTTAGTACCTAAGGTTCCTTTCTCACCACTCTTTTGTTGTCAGTAATTTTGATCAATTAGTTTTAGGTACACAACTACACAGAGAAATAAGCCATGCATTTCTTACCCTGTATGTTATGTCTCTATGTTGTAGACTTGTAGTTGTAATGTCTAAATTCCGTTTGTATTCACATATATGCAACCATTTAAACAATGCACAATATCTAGTCTATCCATATCAGAAATGTCCATCTGAAGAGCTGTATTGAATTGATCTTAGTAATCCCCTTTTTCCAGTTGCGAAGGGGAATAGATTTTCCTCCCAGTATGAGCTCTCCTTGTATTGGAAGGGCGTCATCGGCTGATTGAAGTCGTCCCTGAGAACTTGCTCCCTAACCCACTGTTACATCAATATAGGAAATAATTTTGAAAACTGGAATATGCAGGGAATACATTATAATCTGTGTAGACAAATATCCATCTGTTTTTGCAGAAAAGTGATCAATTTTGTTGCATTTACCATTTTGGCTTTATGGTTTCAACATTTTCCTTGGAATTTATGGTTATTGACAATCATCAATTTCATTTGATTGAAGTTGGTTGTCTATTTGAATGGAGAAATATTGATATTTGATCCTTTCATGTTGATGTTTGGCACTCTATGCTTGCTTGTACTGCACACATCACATGACCTGTTCTAGAGTGTTTTTCTATGATCTTCTATAGCATTCAAAAGTATCCATTGAAGCCTGGATTGAGCTTATCTATAGATCACTTGCTTTATGATATGGAACAATGGATCACTCTAATCCTGTTGTGCCAACTCTTACTTTTAACTTCTATTACATAAAAACAGTTCAATTTCTTCCTTGTAGAACATGAAAGTAATTTATTTCACTTCAATTTATCTTCTTCTATATGGAAGGCTTGCCATGTTCAACTTCTACTTGTAACTCTTCTATGCTAAATATTAACTCGTATATGCTAGATATTGTGGACTATTCTTCTATAGGTTGATAATTAGAGGTGCTTCACTTTTTTTATTTCTACTCTGACTCAATTGCTTCATCACTTTAATTATGGTCTACCTTTTTGGCTTTTTCTAGTGTCATTGTATAGTGTGATTGCGGTGCTGGATGCAGACTTCCATTCCTTGCCATCTATTCAATACAGGCAACAGTATGGACCCGTATGTACTCATGTCCTTCCATTTTAAATTGCAACACATCATGTGCTCACATTAATATAAAAACTTGATTACTTAAAATAGTATATACAAGTTGTTTTCTTCCAACCATAGTTGTCTGGACAGCTCTTCTATCAAGATTCAATGTTCTATTTTCCATGTTGCAGCTTCTTGATCATAGTCACAAATTTGTTGCTGACTTCCTCTTGGTGCATTCTTTTTGATAATTACTTAAGTTCTCGTAATAACAATACAGTTACCTTTGGCAATTTTGTATAGTCTATTTTTTCTCTAGTCTTTGATCTAGATGGTAGGGTTACTTGATGTTCTCAAAGCATGTAATGGTGGTTATTTCTAATTTACTACTTTGTTCTTAGTTCTCCCTTTCATGAAATCTATGATTACAATGCCAGGTAATGAGCAGAAAATACTCGATCTGTATATCTAATCTAATTAATAAGTTACAAGGATTTTTTAATATTTTTTTAGTTATGGAAAGTAGTTTGTTCTATATTAACAGGAGCACTATGATGATTGTTTGTATGAAAATTCATTTTTTCATGAAAATAACACGCCGCATGGTGTATAATTTGCACCATGGCCCCCCCTCAAATCCGTTGTACAACTCATGCGAACCATTTCCCTGTACATTTGCGGACGATTCCCTTCGATACATGAATTGGTTCCCCAAAATTGGTGTGTCGCCTATAAATATGCGGGGCGCAAAGTTCCTTTAAGTGTACATGGGCAAGGCGCAATGTATGGCTGTGAGCGACTAAAGGGAGGCACACGGTAGAATATACGAGGCAATGAGTGTACTATAACTATAACTAAATACCTTTGTTAAAAAAAAGTGAAATGAAACCATGATCCCAACACGAACTATGTGAAAAGAGAAACAGAATAAAAGAATGAATTCCATAAAAAGAAGCATATACGTATTTTATATGAAATTGAATGCATGATTAGCTTTCTAGTTCCTAGTTTTCTACTATACACTTTGGAAAATGGTAAGCTCACCCAAATTTTTTTTACAGCATAGTACTAACCAAACTTGCAAACCGAAGCAAACTACCCCCTATCGAATCCAAGTGTTAAGTGGTGAATTGCGTACCCGAATTCGTACTACAACCCACTATGTAACTCGTACTGTGTAACTATGATCTGCACAGCTAATGTGCTGAAAATAGCGATTTACTGAAAAATATGTTATCATTACATGCTTTTTGTGGGTGTATGTATTATGAATCTTTGTTGTTTCTGTTTACCTGTTTGATCTGTTGTGGTTTCTTGCAGAGCCTTGACAGGGTAAAGTGCAGGCTTTTGGAAGGCACAAATGCTCAAGATGTTAGGGCACTTGTTCTGGATATGCAAGCGAGATTGCTGCTGGATATGTTGGGTAAAGGAATTGAGTCTGCCCTTGTAAATCCTGCATCATTGTTACCTGAGCCTTGGCAGGCTTCTGCTGAGACATTAGCTGGCATTGAGGCTGACAAAATGATAGTTGACCAAGCTTTGGTTCCAAGTATCCAGGTGCTTCTTTTGAGCATAAAGCTCAACCTTTATTTTGAACTGTTATCTGAGTTAAAGTTGTGCTTGTTTTTGTTTTACTTGCCTATAGGTTTTAGTTAATCTTTGACTCTAATTTGATTGCAACTGTTAATTAGATGTCGGACCATTTTGGTGGTCATGGTTGTCAGGGATGTGAACTTACCACGTGCGGAGATTCACCTGTTCACACATTCCCATATATATATATATATAGAGCAAAACTTGTGTCCACTTAAGTGGACATCCACCAAACTTTTTAACCCTTGGATGTTTCCTAGGGATCCTTGCATGATATGAAGTGACTTTTTATATGTTAAATGAGTGGATATAAAGTTTGGTGGACACACTATTCACTATCCACTTAAGTTGACACAAGTTCTACTCTCTCTCGTCAATGCTCTCTTCTTCTATAATATATATATAGTATATATATATATATATATATATATATATATATATATTATATATATATTATAATCGTCTTAATCCAGTTCCTTGAAGTGTTTATCCCAACTTCACATAGCGCTTGCAAATTCAAACATCCAACATATATATGTTTTGCATGAAATGTCATTGGCTTACATCAAAGGTTGGGTGATACAAAGTTGCATGCAAGTATATACTTAGGACTTCCTTTCTATGGTTAGATTCTATGTCCCTCTCTCGGCCCTCTCATGGTTCATAAAGAGAATCACCCCCCCCCCCCCCCCCGACCCAACAGTGACTGAATGCTCAAATGTTCGTATAGGATCTCTTCAATTTCCACTTGTTTCTGTAATACTCATTGAGTGCTCCATCACTAGATATATATGGCGGGCAACTAACAAAAATTAACTTCTTTTCATTTTGGGGAATCAAGCTTCTAAAACACGGCTTTATTATGCGTGCAGGCAAGAGTGAGTAATGATTAATTAGATTTCGCTCCTAGTAATCGGATTAGTGGGCAGATTTGAATTTTTAATATTTATATATTATCTGTAACATATTAAAATATATAAAAAATTCATGAAAATATAAAATATACCAAGAAAACACCAACCAACATGGAATTGAGCAACAAGCAATCAATAACTACTTGACAACATTTTGATCTCTAGTTCAGTTATATCAAAGAACACTTCTTTTATTAATAATAACTTTTGATGAACAAGAGCTTTATCAAAAAATCTAGGAGAGAGAGTTGCTGCTCTTTTCAACTTAACTCACACAGACAAGTCACATGCTTACCCTTCATAACAATAATAAAAAAATCTTGTAAATATTATTTTATTAGTCATTCCACTATCAAGTAGTTATCTCACTTCTCTCTGCAGCAATAGATAATAAGCTATGCAATTCATCAACATTGTTCAACTTGAAGATAAATACACTATCATCGTAACGTGAACAGTCTAATACATTAATTTAATAATTTTATTGTAGAAAAATGAAAATGAAGGGGAAATAGATACAGTATATGAAAGAGACTAGGTTAAGTAATAAATAATGTTTCGTGTACACATCATGCTCTACACTCTTTAAGAAAATTCATGGACTAGGGAGCATAGAATGGAAAGCATATTTTATTGCAAAGTTTTAGGTTAAGTAATAAATACATAACCATAAAATCCTATGTAATAAAACATAAAACATCCAAACTTACTTGTATTAAAAGAAAAAATAGCGCGCTTTCGAAGTGGAGAGTCGGCGGAGAGAAAGCTGGAGAATCAGTGATGATGCGGCAACAACAATGAAACTAGAGAATAGGTGGTGTAGGAAGATGAGGCGCTAGGGAATAGGCTGATCTGGTGGTCCAGGTTTTTTTGCTGAAGAAACAAAACAGTTTTTTTTGCCAGAATCGGCTGAAAATGAGAAGGGGGAAAAAGTAATCACGATTGTGATTTGTGATTTAACATTAGTGGGTGACAGATTGGGTTGGGTGGGCTTTCTTTAAAAACTCCCTACGATTTTGATTGTGCGTCTTTTATGCGGGTGCATAATAAGGATTCAGCTCCATTATGTGGTTTGACCTCATAATGGAGCAAAAAGTCCCAATCTGTTCGGATTTGGGATACACGTGATTGCTCGGCCCAGCTCAGTAATCCGATTTTTCTGAACATTGCAGGGAATTAACTGTACCCATGACTCCTTTTCAATTTTGTAATTCTTGGAAATTTCTGCTGTCGTTTAGATGAAATTTGATAGTTACCAAAGTTATGTTACAGTGGATGAGTGTTGGTTGTAATTTTTGCTGACCTTGTAATACTACAAACATAATTTTCAACAATATAAGCCTTCTGACCATGCAATTGTATTGTTATTGGATGCTGAAATCAAGCTTTTCTCCATTAGCAAAGCTGAACTTTTAAGTATAATTTTTACCACTTTTAGGATTGTACTTTTAGGTCTATAGCTTGATCAATTTTAAGCTGTTTCTGTATGCTATTGCTTCTGAAACATCGTAACGCTTACCGGTAAGCAAGTAAAGAGAGATAGTCAGGCATACTTGGTCATGTCACTAGAAACATCTTGCTTCTTTAATCATTCTAGCAAAGCAAGAGTGTGCTATTTAAATTGTAAATGAACTGACTGTAAGGTTTTATGTGACATTTAATTTTTACCGCATCCAAGTCAAATATCTGTGAGTTCTTTGACACTTTAAACGATAAACCTCACTTGTATTCTATGAGCGTTGGATACATTTGCAAGATGTTTCAAATTAGTATTTTACACTTTTAGGCAATTTAAGATTTGCATATCTGAAATATTTGGAGTTCAAATAGATTGGCCATGTAAGTAGGGGTGCATTCGGTTCGGATACGGTTCAGATATAACACTTACCATATCCATAACCACTTTCTGAAAACGGATACGGATATGGTTCGGTTATTCATCGGTAAGAAAAAAACATTACCATATCCGCATTAAACGACAGCGGATACGGTTCGGATATTAAAGAATCGGATATAGATATGATACATATATTAATCAGATATTTGGGAAATGGATATGACAAAAAATACATATGATTTTAATAACTCGCAAATAAAATATAACTAAAAATTAATATACTTGCGAGCAAAAAAAAAAAAAAAAAACATTGCTACACAGATTCATGCCACAAAATAGAAATTAGGGAAATAAGTATGTAACTATACATAAATACTCATCAACGTTTCCTTGAGTAGGATATTGACCTCTTTTGATGTCCGATACTAGCTTGGAGAGCCCAAAATCTATGAAAAAAGAAAAGAAAATTTTTAGTCTAGGCAAAGTGAAGAGAGAAGAATATATGATTTTTGTTATTTAAGAGAAACCTAATAAACATTCCCTTAGAGTTCCATTAGGCATGAACTCATAAATTAGCATCTGTTCTCCTTTCTGAAAGTAGAAGCCTACAAGTTAGATACATTCCCATATTTATACAGATAATACAGTAAAATTTAGAGTATAAATAACTCATCTAAACTACGACATGCTTTTCTATTAAATAGCTCGGCTTGGCTTTCCACTACTTGGATGGCTTTCATGCTCCTTTCTACTACTTGGATGGCTTTCATGCTCCTGCCTTAGTTTAGAAGAACTTCATCCTAATCCTTTCACATAAATATGGATTGGACGACATGATTCTAATATCTATTCAATGAAATTTACAAACTTAATCAAGCAAAAAAATAATAATATAATAATACAAATTACAATCATAATAAAAAAATAAAATGCAACTGAAAATAATTAGGGCTAATAAATTAGGGATTTTTATCAAACAAATTAGGGCTAGAAATTCGGGTTTTTATTAAACAAAAAAATTAGGGCATCAACCAATTAGGGTTTTGAGTTCACCTTCGAGATATACAAAATTGAGGAGGAGAACCTTCGAAGAAGAAGAAAAGGTTGGTGTTGATGGTCGTTGATGAAGAAGAGGACGATGCGGACTTCTTGAACAACGAAGAAGAGATGAGGACGAGACAGAGGGGGAGGCGGGGGGGAGCCGGAGCTTGGAGGTGGAGGTGGAGGTGGAGCCGACGTCGAAGCTTGGAGGCTGAGCTAGGAAGCAGCAACACCCTTAGGAAAAAAAGAGGTTTGAGGAGATCGTGAAAATAAAAAAACTATCTGGACTTATTTCTTTGAATGAATTGAATACGGTTCGGGTTGAGCATATGTTATAGACCCGACCCAATATAACTATGTAAGTATTAGAAACTTAGTTTTTTTAGCACATTTTAAATATCCGGATATCCGAATCGTATTTGAATTTCAACCCAATAACCGTATCCAAAACCATATCCGAATAAAAAAATCAAAACCATAACCGTATCCGAAACCATATCAGACCGGTTTTAATTTTTCCCTACCATATCTGCTTTGTCAATGGATACGGTTGCGATCGGTCCGGATATATTCGGACTATTTTGCACCCCTACATGTAAGGGTTTCATTTTATTAGTTAGCTTTACCATGATAACAAGCAAACATTTATACTATTCTATGTTACCTGAGTATTTCTATCTTGAAGCCGTACCCGTACCCGGTACATACCGGTACGAAAACTTCATGGACACTCCTTCGATATATGCATACATTTATTTAGACATGTACCAATTATATTGATATATGTCTAATCACTTGTCATACACTTCTTGGACGTATCTACACTTCATATCCATTTCTTAAATTTTGTTAAGACATGGGTCGGGTTTGTTTCTGCCCATACGGGTCATTTAAGTGTCCAGTTTGAGTGCCCTGTTCAAAGAAAAGCAGTTTTCAAATTAGAACGATCGACATAATAAAAGAAACTTAAAAATGTGATAGGAATCTTAATTATAATAGCACGAATTGAAAAGTAATAATGATCTCATGTAAATTATTAATTTCAGTATATGTGTAGCCATGGTAGATTTGCCGTGTCCCGCATCCGCACTGGAAACTGTACCCGTTTCCATTAAACCTAGATACATAATGGAAACATATTCACTTCTGCCTCGTATGGTCAAGTCCTTCTGTCTACTTCACTTACATGTAGATTTGGAGCAATTCATGGATTAATCTGATGCCTCTTCATGCTCTTTGTGGTATTAATGGCATGAGCTTCACATATTCTATTTTTATTTTAAAGAAAATTGAACATGTTTTTGGCTGCAACACTGGTTTTCTAGATGTTAATTGCTATGGTAATTTTGTATATGTTCAGCTCACGGCAGTGAACATTAGCCATGTTGCTTCAGAAAATCCAAATTTCCCGTTTTAAAAAAAATCTAACACCCACAATATTGATGAAGTTATGATATTTGTTTTATTTCATAACTTTGATTGGTTAAAATTGAAATCATTTTTCTATTAGTGGATCAGAACTTGCTTTACTCACAACTAGTATTTTTCTCATTTAGTTATACAGTCGACATCCTAGGCATGGGTTGTAATATGTGGCTCATGAAAACACTTTGCACCTTCTCATTTATCTTCATGATGACAGTGTTCCGTACTTTACTTATATATCTTCCTGTGTACTCAAATGCTTCATAATATTTTGATTGTGAAAGCAGTTGTTGGAGTGTTAATTTTATTATAAGAGTTAAATTATCTATCATATATTTGATATGTTAGCTGTATTTGTCCATTATATTGCTTTTTTTCTGAATAATCATGTGCTGTAACTGCTGTTTGAGATTTTCCATGTCAATGGTAATAGGAACAATCACCGTCTTTGGATGAATACTTAAGCTATTACACTGCAGTCTTTTAATGATGACATACATGGCAGGCTTATGTTGATGCCGTCCTTGACCTCGCCTCGCACTTTATTACTCGCTTACGGCGTTATGCCAGTTTCTGTCGTACCTTGGCAAGTCATGCTGTTGGAGCATCTTCCGGCACAAACAGTGCTCGCAATATAGTGGCAAGTCCAACTCACAGTTCTGCATCTCCAGCAACAAGTCAAGGTATGCATCATAATGTTATAAATGATTTATTATGGAATGAACTTCGTATCTTATATCTTCAAATTTCTCATGGAACAAGGTTAGACATCTCATCTTATGACTCGTAATGATTCATGGTGTCCATCTATTTTGTTTTCCCTATATTTGTAGGATCAAATACATTTTGCCTATATTTCGATTTCATTAAGAGTAGAGAATGCATAATGTCTTGCATGAATTGTTGAAGCTGTAAGCCTGCAATATGAAATAATCCTTGTGATAGAATTAGTCTTGCGAAAAACGATTTAAAGAGAATAACCACTTTCAACATGCACATAGTTTAAAAAAACCAAAATATTTTTTATTCTTACTGGACATAGCGGATGAGATTTTGAGCATGCCAATCTGATAATAACCTCCCAAAAACTGTATCTTGGCTGATACTTGATTTGCATGAGTATGATTCGTCTATGCCTTATAGTGGCAGCTATTGCGTCCATACCAATCCCTCATTAATGGGTACGTGTGTGCAACATTGCGTGAGTGTGTGTTTTTTTTTTGTGGGGGGGGGGTGGGCAATGGGTATGAGGTAGCGCTGCAATATTGCTAAAAATGAGCTGGCCAAGAGATAACCATGTGGTAAGAATCTCCATGCTACTCAAATTGAAAACGTGTGCGCATATGCGTATTTGTGGTGTGTGTGTGCGCAGGCGCATGTGCATATGAGTGCGGCGTGGGTGCGAGCACGCGCGTGGGTGCGAGCACGCGCGTGGGGGTGAATGGGGGAGGAGGGTGTGCGTGCATGTGAAATTAGTGTTGGCAGCATGCTGTGCATAAACCGATGGCAGCATGATGCACAAACCGATGACAACATGTGACATAAACCAATGGCTGCATGCTGCACATAAACTGATTTATACAAGATTTCTTTCAGTTCTGATATAGTTCTATTATTTTATTATAACTTGCAAAGTTCTATTTTTAGAATTCAATTTTTTTTATTCTGAAGTCATTCTTCTGAATGCCAATTACTCATCATGCATAAATTCTTAAGAGTTAAATCGAACAGGTAATTGTAGTTTGAGTTGATTCAAATTTTCATCACAGAAAAATTGCAGTTCCAGAAAAACTGATCAAAATATTTTTTGCAACATAAATAGAATATGTTAGAACTTCTTAACTTGGTTTAAGAATTTGGCTTTCATCAAAGGTACAATATATTTAACTGCATTTGTATTTACATTTTCTTGTCATGATTGAAAATTGAAATTGAATGAGTGGTGCCATTTTGTACTACTTATTTATATGAGAATGAGAAATGGGGGGGAGAGGAAGGGAGAGGCGGAGGGGGGAGGGGTCAATTTAGTATCATAATTACTAAAATGAGCTACCAAGAGATAGAGTGATGAAGTCTACACTTTTTGATGTTACTAGCAAGGTGAGCCTCATCACATGATTTATCTCTTAGTAGCTCATTTAGCAAAATTAGCCGCCATCTCATACCCATTATTTCCTATTTATATTTAGTTGTATATATTGCATAATTGTGTTTTGTAGTTGCATGCTTTTCACCATTTCTCCTTGGAAATTCACTGTTTTATGCTTATAATTTGATCATATTTAAGTGGTGTATATTATTTTACGCCTTGCTTATTTGACTATTTTTGCATTGTTTAACATATCTTATGGTATCAACACAATATGATAACAAGATACGATTCACAGGAAAAAAACAGTACATGATACATATACTGATTTAATGTTTCCTCCAATCTGATATTCCAGGTTGCTAAATCCAACCCATAGAAGTTGGGGAAGTAGGATGCTATAGAGAATCGTGACCTGGTTTCAATCGTCCCGGATTTGTGTGGAACACGATCCAATTTACCATTTCTAGCGACTTGATTTAGAATCCAAACCAATTAAAGTTTTGAAAAAAACAACTCTTTTTTAAAAGAATAAACAACAAAAAAAGCGAGAAATTAAGCAAATAAAGTATGCATATCTTACTGCAACATGATTATCAAGGTTCTTTTTAGTTTTTACCACTACTGATATCAACAAGCATGTTTCTTAAATTTCATTCTTGCAAAATCTCTAATTCCACATTTAAGATCCGAACCTAAAGTGTACCATGTACCCTAGCGCACCATATAAGCCTACCCCCTCATACCCAATTCCTAATGAGTGGCATACTACGCTTTTGTACCTGTCTGTGAACTGGAACGAACAGGGTTCCATGCAACTATGATCCAACCACTTGTAGCAGTTAGTTCTTCAAGTAACCTAGTTCTTCAAGTAACCTACAATAGTAGGTCTAATAAGATCAAGTTGGTTGGTTTAAAGAAAATTCTTATGGCAGAGCATTGAAACTAAATATAACAAACGCAGGTGTACCTGGTCAAAGCTGACCTGATGTGAGGGGAGANGGGGGATGCTGTGAAGGAATTGTAACTAAATAAAATAAAAGATGTACCTGGTCAAAGCTGACCTCACCCGATCTGATTGCAACTCCTAATTGTAAGTAACCAAAGCACTTGAGTTTCCAAAGAAGTATTACACGAAGATCCACAAATTGACAAAATTTCTAGAAAGCCCTAACATCTTAAGGAGAATCCCTATTTTTGCAAATAACCTCAAATATATCTGGTATGGATAAATTTCTCATTTCTATGCACATGCTTGTGTGCACTTGGAAGAAAAATATTCTGAGTTCGGAGGTGGTGCTTGTAACTTTCAGCCAATCAAAGTGGAGTAACAAGTACTACTGGAAGCTCGCAGATGCAAGCATGGGTACAAGGTGCCATTGCTAAGATTAGCAATAATGCTGAGGGAAATTCCTCTGCGACTCCGAACCCCATCAGTGGATCATCTCCTTTTATGCCAATAAGTATAAATACAGGCACTTTTCCTGGAACACCTGCTGTCAGACTTATTGGGGACTGCCATTTCCTGCACAGATTATGTCAACTGTTGCTCTTTTGTCTACTTTTCCGACGAAGACAATCACCCCGCTTTCTTGGAGCTACGCAGAAAAATCAAGATCCAAATTTGCAAAAAACCCAGCCTATGAGTAATGGTAAAGTCGAGGATAGCAGTACAACAGCAAGACCCACTTTAGGGGCTGCCAAATTAGAAGAAGGCCAGGCAGTCCGGGCTGGACAAGTAATTCTTGGTGCGAAAGGCCTGGAAGAAGGTCCACCAGGCAAGTCAGTAAGATTAGGTTCTGGTAATGCAGGTCAAGGCTATACATCAGAGGAGGTAATGCTATTCTTCATGCATTTATAATATCCAAGTGCATACTACAGATCATCTTCACATGTTTGCTTAATGGTAGTAATCCATATATTTTATCTAATAGAAATAGTTAATTCTTGATCGCTAATAATTTTGATTTCATAATTTTCATTTCCAGTAGAGCATTTCAATCTGTTTGATGTTTGTACATGTAAATGAACAATGAAATGAGAGTACATAAGGGAGCTTGTTCCTTTGCTGGACCTTATTTTACCAAAACTCAGTGTAGTGGCCTTGAAAATGTGGCTTTTGGCATGAACTTTTAACAGACGATCTGACTTGATCAAATAATTCATCTGTCAGACAGGAACGGAAATAGCTTCTTTTTATAGCAAAGTAGTAGCCCTTGTTGAAATTTACTATTTTAATGCCTGTTGGGATTTTTTTCCCTATCTGCTTTGTCATATGAGTGGCCTTCCACATGGGAATTCAATTTCCTATGAGCACAGATAAGTGAATAAGTGAAGCACTTACTGATTTTGTGAGTAACTGAGTGATGTAAGGAGCAGTGGAAGATGCAAATCCAGCTTGGTAACATGTTGTCAGTTCTATACACCGTCTTTTTTTTTAATGAATGTGTCTCATAAGAAATAACCACCTCCAGCCTCTCTATATGTAAATGAGCAATCGATTTAATTTCTCCTTGTTATGTGATTTTAGCACAAAGCCAGGATTATTTGCAAGTTGGTGGCGACTTCAACTGGATTGAGTGTTCTCTCAAAATTCTTTCAGAAAAGTTTTAATATCACATAGAGTTGAATATCTGGTTGGTTTTGTTCAGTTTTCCCGAGTTTAAGGACCCAAATCCAAGCCAAGTAAATCTGGTACATTTCGATTGGTTTTTGGTTGGTTCATATCACATTAGGTAGATACCTAAGAAACTTATGCATAACTATGATATATTATATATATATATATATATATATATATATATATATATATATTATATATAATATATATATCATATAGAGAGAGAGAGAGAGAGAGAGAGTTGATCTATGTCAACTTAAGTTGATGTCCACCAACATTCTTAGCCACTCATATATATATATATATATAATATATATATATATAATATATATAGAGAGAGAGAGAGAGAGAGATTAATGGGTATCATTTGTCATAGGAGGGGATTTCCTCTTGACGGCTCTAAAAATCATATGATGAGCGACAACTTATTCGAGTGATCCGCTCGCCGTTGAACTGATCCTACATATTCGTAAAACCCAACACACCAAGTTTGCGGGGGAACCCGTCGTGCGGTTTAACCTCCATCGCATGTTGAAAAGTTCTATTTCATTCAAACCCGTTAAATTGATACTGAGTGGATGAAGGGTTCAAACGACACGGTTCACCCAAACTTGGTGTGTTGGTTTTAGAAATATGTAGAGCAAAGTTCAACGGAGGGATCATCACGAATGCTCGCTCAATTCATGTTGATTTTTAGAGCGTACATAGGAGGGAATATCCACTCCTATGATAAGGATACCCAATTAATCTCATATATATATATATATATATATATATATATATATATATACTAGTTGAGATGCACGTGCAATGCACGTGGTTAAATATCATGATTATATAAATTAATAAAATAGAATAAAAATAAATTAAAGTTTTTGTGGGATTGATCAACTCAATAATCTCTCTCTTAACTGAAATATCGTCATTGTTTCCTTCAACCCAAACTGTAACCACGTGATCTACTATTTGTGAGTTATAAATACATTAATCTAGTACAACATCTTTGTTTATTAGTACCTTAAAGTCTTCAAAAGATGGGTGATCATTCAATTCGTAAAGGAATTTTTTATATGAATTTACTTGTAATGTGTCCATTAAACTTTTAGCTGTGGTTTGACTCATATTCACATTAACTTTTAGTTATAGTTTCACTCATATTTACATTATCTAATATTCTCATTCAATTTTATAGCACATTCTCTGTATCATAGAAGTAAAACTGAAAGTATAAAGAATTATTTTCTTGCGAAATTAGAGCAAGAAGATTATGATATATTTCGTCATTTGCTCTAAATATAAAAATTTCTTTTTTTTTATGCAAGGTTCCTATCAAATATTACCCTAAACAATGTGAATAAAAAATGCTATTATAAGTCACTTGCCTATGGTTGTATATAGGACATATAACTCATCTTGAATATCCACATTTTTAAATGGATTTTGATGTTGTGAGAGCAACATGTTAGAGGCTCGTATTCAAACTTTTTGACTCTATAAAAGACATAAGAATCTGGAGTGCATAGCTAATATGTCTTAAAGAACATATTGGTTCATGAAGAATTTTTCCTAATAACGATATTACTATTTAGTATTAAATTAATTTTATTATATAAAATTATATGACCATTTTTAATAAATTTTAAACTATATATATGGAAACCTTAATGCTTATAGATAATAGTTAGGTTCCACAAAATAGGTTAAGTTTATATTACGGTTTGCTATTTGTAGTATTGTTGGCAATGTCATTATATTTCCTCTTTATCTTATTATTCATGTTTTTCTGATGTAAGTTCTCTTTTGCTAATCACTCAATTGGTCATATTTAATTTTAATAATATCAGATGTTAGAATATTCTCTTATGTTTAAAAAGTGTTGACATGTTTTTTTTGAAAAATATATAAACATTATAGCAATAGTATATATTTCAGTTTAACTCAAACATTGGCTTAAAGTCATTTAAGGTGAGGTCTTTTTTATGCTAGAATGATGATGTAGTGATTGCACAATCCAAAAGTCAAAGAAGAAATTTCTACAAAGAAAAAATAATTTAATATGTCAAATTAATAACTAATTTATAAAATATACATGGGCGGTACAGATAGCTATACTACAATATAAGGTATATATCTTCATGAAAATTTCATAGTGAGTGACCAACTATAATCATTCTAATTTAAGCATTAATAATTATTATTTTAGTTATTAATTTGATATGCATAACTATGGAATAAATCTCAAGCAAAAATAAGAATTGAAATTGTATTAAATTTAGAAGTAATAATTTAAATTATTAAGTGCTAAATATTAGTTCATATGAGAAAGTAAAGTAATCTATGATCTATATACCTATATAGTCAATCAATCAAACGTATTATAATTATAAACGTATTATAATTAGAGTTAAAATCCTTTTAACCAATATATAGATTGTCTGAAAATTTTTGCATATATAAATTGCACTGCCTAGGAACAGTGATGTGTTGTACACATAACCATGGCCTAATAATCTTAAGAACGACTTAGTCTTCAATATCATTATTAATTGACGTATCTATATACCTATATAGTCAATCAATCAAACGTATTATAATTATAAACGTATTATAATTATGATGACTACAGTCAAAATTATATGGTGGATTCATATTAAATATAATTTATAACAAATAGTACATTAGAGTTAAAATCCTTTTAACCAATATATAGATTGTCTGAAAATTTTTGCATATATAAATTGCACTGCTTAGGAACAGTGATGTGTTGTACACATAACCATGGCCTAATAATCTTAAGAACGACTTACTCTTCAATATCATTATTAATTGACGTATCTATGCATTACCAGTGATATGTTTTAATAAAATTTCAATTTTCTAGGGGTGTTTTTACAATTTAAAAAACTTAGAGGATATTTTTTACAAAGTCTAAAAAACTTTAGGAACTAGCTAGCATATGTTTTTTAGATTTTCTATGAACTGAAATAAGTAAAAGATTTGAATTATATCAAACGTATTTTTTTTATCTAATAACATGTTAAGTCTCATTATGAATATGATAAATCATTTACTTACTAATTCAAAGAAGATATGATAATTAGAATAGATTATGATAACAATGTAAATTTTTTAAAAAGGTAAGGGTAATATTGACCATGGAAAGATTTTCCCGAACTCATACTTTTAAAGGGAGTATGATATGGTATTTTTAAGATGTTTTAATAAAATTTTAATTTTGTAGGGGGTTTTTTATAATTTAAAAAACTTAGATGATATGTTTTACAAAGTCTAAAAAATTTTAGGAGCTAGCTAGCATATGTTTTTTAGATTTTTCTATGAACTGAAATAAGTAAAAGATTTGAATTTATGTCAAACATATTTTTTTATCCAATAACATGTTTAAGTCTCATTATGAATATGAAAAATCATTTACTTACTAATTCAAAGAAGATATGATAATTATAATAGATTAGGATAACAATGTAAAATTTTAAAAAGTTAAGGGTAATATTTACTATGGAAAGATTTTCCCGAACTCGGTACTTTTAAAAGGAGTATGATATATATATATATATATATATATATATATATATATATATATTTGCATAATATTTTTTCATATATTTTATACGTGCATTAATTAATTAATGTGTAATTAGGTCTTGTGAATGTGACCTGTGAAGAGAAATCTTAGAGATATCTTTATTGAGCCACACCAACCTATTATAGATGATATGTTTAGTAGATGACGAGTGATTTAAAATTACTGCATATGAACGAAATAACTAAACTAGTCTGATTTTTATTTTAACATTCCTCCTTAGGCTGGAGCATAGACATCAATCATGCCTAGCTCATTACACAAAGAGGTACAACACCCTAATTCAACAGTGTAGTGAAAAGATCAACAATCTGATTGTATGAGCGAGTAAAATGAGTCTCAAGTAGCTTCTTTTAGCTTCTTCATCACTGCCTCCCTTAAGAAGTGGCAGTTCACTTCTATATGTTTGGTGATCTCATGGCAAACAAGAATGCTGGCAATGAAGATTGCCACTTTTGTTGTCACAATGCATCATCAGGGGCTCAGACTAGGAGTCAGTGAATGCCTTTCTTGGTTGATTATTAGATTACCCATGCACTCGGTTTTTTTAATTTTATTTTAAAGCCAGTGTCAGATCTAGGCTGGCTTGGCCTATGCCCTCTGGCTTATTTATGGTTGAAGCTGTAAACCAATTATATGTTCAGATATATAGCAAACTGACATTGTTCCCTTATTGCATGTTAGCCTAAGGCATAAATGGTTCAAAGACCGAGGTCTGTTGCTTGTTCCCTCGGGAATTGGTAGTATGAGAGGAGGGGGGAGGGATTTGGAAACTATTAAATAAACAAAAGAATTGGGTGGGAAGTCTGTCAGGAAAGAAACGAACATAAAAAACTTGCATTAGTTGTTATATTCTGAATATCTTTCCTTTGTCTGCTCAAACTTCCTCTTGAATTGCATTTTATGGAATATGAGATGTCAATTTTAAGCATGCTGGGATAATTGAAGACTTTATTTTCTGCTAGTAAAGCAATGCGCATTCTACATTCAGAATGCAGGTGAGATGTTGGATGACTGGCAACTCCCACCAGTTCCATTCCTGTATGGTTAATTGAATTTGTCGACCAGATTTCATTTGTATTCTAGTTACTTGTAGTGAAATTGCCTTGTCTGTTTCCCTGTTATTGAATCAAATTACTGTCATTCCCTCACGATATATTTAAGTACGATGTTCATTATTGAAAGTGTTTCCTCCACACAGGTGAAGGTCCTATTCCTCATATTGGTAGATCTCTGTAGGAGAACAGCTGGTTTGCAACACCCATTGCCTGCATCTCAGGTAGGGGCAGCACAGATTATAATACGTCTGCATTATATTGATGGAAATTACACAGTGCTGCCTGAGGTTGTAGAGGCATCACTTGGCCCCCACATGCAGGTGCGGTTTGTATGTAAATATTGCTTCTATTGGGTTCTATTTGTACTCACCAGTGACCTTTTTAGATGTTGTAGCTTACTTTAGACAGTGATTTGACACATTTGGAGTTTTAAACTCTATAAATTTTGTGGGTGTATCCATAATCTCAGTCCCAAGCCTTGCATCCTTTTATAGAGTTAATTGCGGATATATGCCCTGTAGTATTGCCCAATTGCAGATAGACTCCTTGTAGTTCTATTATTGCGGATGGACTCTCTGAGTGAATTATTTTCGGTTCTTTTACCCTCAAGGTCTATTTGTCCAAAATAATTCTGGTAAGAGTTAAAAATTCAGTCAGGGGTTAGAGGGTCTATGTGCGACAATAGAACTACAGGTTCTATTCGGTTATTTTACCCTCAAGGTATATTTGTCCAAAATAGTTTTGGTAAGAGTTTAAAAAAATTCAGTCAGGGGTTAGAGGGTCTATGTGCGACAATAGAACTACAGGGGGGCCATCTGCAATTTTGACAGTATAGGGGGTCTATCAGCAATTAACTCGTTTTTATTTTTATTTTTTTATTTTTTTCTTTTTTGCCTAGGAATGATGAAGTCTTGTTATGGGTTATATATCTTGCAGAACATGCCTAGACCTCGTGGTGCTGATGCTGCTGGGCTGTTACTTCGTGAGTTGGAATTGCACCCTCCCGCTGAAGAGTGGCACAGACGTAATATGTTTGGGGGCCCCTGGTCAGATCCTGACGATCTTGGTCCATTGGACAACCCAGCAAAATCAAAGCTGAGCAGTGCTTCTGACCGTTCTATATCCAACTTGGTAGACGGTTATGATGATTATTCTAGGACCCTCTGGCCAAGAAAACGTCGGTTATCAGAGAGAGATGCAGCATTTGGTTTGAAGACATCAGTGGGACTGGGATCATATTTGGGCATCATGGGATCTCGCAGGGATGTGGTCACAGCTGTATGGAAAACAGGCCTTGAAGGTGTATGGTATAAGGTCAGACTCAAACCTTCTTTGCTTTTGGCCTCGTAAAAATAAAAATCCTTTTAAGTAATGTTTAAGAAAATCATTTCATCCTTCTGAGGAAAACTATTGATTGTGCCAGCTAAATGTTAAATTTCCTTTTATATTTCCTGATAGCCAGAATTAAGCACCTACACAAATAAGAAAACAAATAAAAATGTTAATGCAACAAGCACACACAGACATCACCTTGAAACAATTTGCTCTCATTGACTAAAGGGCATTGGACTCTAAATTCAAGCTGTATACTCTCTATTCTAATTGTCACCTTTTGCGATTCAAATAAATTCGAGCACTCTCTATTCCAATTGTCACCTTTTGTGATTCAAATAAGATGGTCTAGTCACTCTTAATAAGAATTACACTTCTGGACCAGTCTAGTCACTCTTAATAAGAATTACACTTCTGGACCACTGAATTGAGAAGTTGGAGGTTTTTAGAACTTCTCACATTGTC
Source organism: Asparagus officinalis (assembly GCF_001876935.1). Classification (NCBI taxonomy): domain Eukaryota; kingdom Viridiplantae; phylum Streptophyta; class Magnoliopsida; order Asparagales; family Asparagaceae; genus Asparagus; species Asparagus officinalis. The sequence continues at coordinate 138,637,126 of NC_033797.1, forward strand.
TTTAGGAATGTTAATTGTACTGGATGATATCCGTTTTGTTACATTTGGTAAGTCGCTCATTCTACAGACTAGATGTTTGCACTAGTCTTAATGTATGCATTAAGATTTGAAACAGTTGGCATGCTCTACATTCTCCCTTAGTTCCTGATGTTCCTATGTCCTGATGTGTTGGTTTGGCTGTATTAATTATTTATACCTCATTTTGTTTGGGTCTATGAAGTCCAAACATGAAACATTCTTTTTTCAAAAACCCGAAGCTTATGGAGAACTCAAACTATAGCTATATGCTTCTTTTAATAATGCTATCATGGTTGCTAAATTTGAATCCTTCTATGGTTGAGTTTGGTTATAACATGCCTGTGCTTTCATTTTGATAGTTTAGGTGGTTGCCTTGTCTATGAATGTGTGGATTGCTCAAGGATTTTCATGTGGACATATGTTTAAATGGGCTTGTTTTGGTACATAACGTATTCTCATATCGAAACTCTTGCTTATTTTGCGTTTTGTTCAGATTCTTACTGGAAAATATTTGTCAGGTTTGAGTTGATTGCTTGTGTTCTACTATCACTAATTTGTTCTTTATCTATGAAAAGTGCTCGTAAAAGCTTTTAAAAAAAAATTCCGTATAAGACTTGAGATATTTGTTCCCTATTTTAACTGATGAAGTTGGCTCATAAGGAGGTAAAACAATATGCCCTATGGTTAGTGACAGCAAGCTCTATGGAATATATTTGGTGGAGTATCATATTAAATGAAATGATGATAGCTCAGAGTCTCAGAAAGTGGGATGTAATTGATCAAGTACTAGAAAAAAGGATTGTTCGTCACATGACATGGCAAAATCGGGAGATGTTCAGAGATCCCTTCACTGCTCTGTTGATGTACAATTACATTGGTGGTCACATGTGAATTTGCTTGAACCATGAGTACAGATATATGGGTTGTACCATATACTTATGTCTTCTTCTCGCATGTGTTGGCGATGGCCACTGAGCTGGTGTATACTGGCTCTCTGACTTTGCACATGTATCAGATGTTTGTGGAGCAACTAATGCCCTTATAATACCTATGGCATCCTCATCATTGAACAAAATTGTTTTATCAATAACTTTGTAGAATTAAACATTTTATTTTCTCCGTTATAATACCTATTTCATCCTCATCATTGAACAAAATTGTCTTACCGATAACTTTGTAGAATTAAACATTTTATTTTCTCTGTTTTAATGCAAAGTTTTGTGTTTCGTGCAGTGCATAAGATGTTTGAGGCAGACGTGTGCGTTTGCACAACCTGGTGCACCCAATCCGGCCAATGAAAAGGAAGCATGGTGGATTAGTCGATGGGCTCATGGCTGCCCAATGTGTGGTGGATCATGGGTCCGAGTTGTTTAGCTCTTCGACCTTTTAGAGCTCTATTTTAGATATTTCTGATACATACTTTTGCAAGTGCAGGAAAATGAACATTTTGTAATAGTCGTCTTCTTCATTCCCCCCTTAATGATTAGTTGTATTTGAATGAGTCGTTGTACATATATGATATGCGGGGGGATTTTGTTTTCTTTGTTGAAGTAAATTCTTAGGTTGGCCTTACATGGAAAAGGACTCTCCCAGTGCTAGCCATTAATACCAACCACTCACCTAAACTCCCAAACCTGTAGCGACCAAGTTACTAATAATTTTTTGCTTATTTACTTTTTTTTTAATTTTTTTTTCGCTTATTTACCTGTTGGTGTAACACGTGGTGTAACACGTGCATGTACGCTTTTCTGAAGCAATAGGCCTTGTTAGGATCTTCTTAGGTCCTTTTTTTCATCTTCTTTTGCTGGAAAATAGTTGTATTTTCCAAAAGAAAATGAGTTGTGGGGGAAAAAAAGGCCTATTCTCAAATTTGTTGAGCAAATTACTTGATAAAATATGGAGAGAAGGGGCAAGTTGCTTGCTTGGTGTAAATAGTCACGAACTTAATGCGAGCTGCCTAACACATTCAGAGATTTTTTTGGTAGGGCTAAGCGTGACTAGAGCCCCCTGCTGTACTGCACAATCGCGAACAGATCCCTTGTTGTATTTGTGCCAATAGATCCCTTGAGTGAATTTTGACTCTTACATAGTTCATTGGTAAGGATAATTCTCCTATTGCTACTTTTTTTTACTCATAAAAGAGTCAATTTATGAGTCAAAAAAAAGTCGCTGAGAGTGTATTCACACTAGGTCTACATCTGCTGTTGGATCCAATAATTCACAAATAATTGGATCCAATAATTTGATCCAATAAAATGTGTTAGGTTCACTCAAATGTCTTCTTGTAGCCCTCACCCTAATCAAACTATTAGGAATTTTTTCCCAGTAAAATGTGAGAATAATCCCAAAGCTTCCAATATTGTTCCTTATAACTTCCCTCTATGATTTCAAGTGCTACCTTCTTTGCTCTGTAGACCCTGAATTTCTTAGTATTCAGCTGTAGATCACTGTCCATTGTCTTTTTTTTTTAAGTCATTTAGCTTCTAAGTTGGATTATCTTTGATTTTCAACAAATAATGATTAGCAAGCCACTCTGCACTTGTTTGCACGATCTGGTAAACATTAATTTCATCCGCAATATCTTAATTGAATGCGGTAAATTTTGGGGAAGATGAAAGGGAGTTTTCTTACAGTTAGCCGAGTAATAAAAGAGGGGGAGGGTAATCATTAGTGGGAAGGGCATTTTGGTCTTTAGGAAATTTTTTTAACAGCAACTGTCTATTTAAACGGAGGATACAATAGGTAACTCATTTTGGTCACTTATTTGCACGATCTGTTAAGAAAAATAAACCACAAAATTGTAATCTTTCATAAAATTATCAAGATGGTATGCACAACAGGCACCAAACCATACTTTCATCATCTATGTTCTGTTAAATAAGAAAATATAACTACCTAAAAAGCTCACCGCGGATAGCTTTTGGAGGGACTGAGAGGAGAACCTATGAAGGGAATTAAAATTTTTTGAGAGTTCGGTTAACTTTTAGAATGCAAATTAATAAAATACGGATGAAAATTATCACTTTGTTCTGTTAACCGTGTATATTATGAGCAGTTTTACAAAAAACCGAAATTTCACGACAGTTCCCTCTAAAAAGATAATATGCTAAATTATTTGCATAGGACATATAGAACACAAAAAATACGAGAAAAAAACACAATTATGTGCAAAAACAAATGGAGAAAGCCATAAAAGAAAACTATTGATTAAAAGGTTCTACATGGTGAACCCTTGTACAATATTTATACAGTAGTTAATAAACTTAAGCTGGACTAAAAACACACTTTATGGAAAGATCAGTGTGTTGTCCCAGCTCCACCAACAAGCACTTAAGCCCCAACTGCCAGGACAGCAGATTTGCAAATACTCATTCTTTGTCTACAAAAATCTGTAACATGAATTTCCATAGAATGTCAGTGCTTTTGAAACGATTCAGCAACGAGATATTTATTTATGGCTCGATATCATAAAACCCCCTTTTAACTTTGGCAATTATCAGAAAACCCCCCTTAAATTTCAAAATATCAGAAAACCCTCTGAAGTTTTAAGTGTTATCACAAAACCCCCTTGAACTTTGAGATTTTATCAGAAAACGGGTTTTCTTAACAATATCTCAAAGTTAAAGGGGTTTTTTGATAAAATCTAAAAGTTAAAAAGGGA
>NC_033797.1:138640814-138669269 GCF_001876935.1 Asparagus officinalis
TAAGGGGGTTTTCCAATAATCGTCCAAAGTTAAGGGGTGTTTTCTGGTATTTACCCTTTATTTATCCGGTTCTAATATCACTGATAAAAACTGACCTCAACATCAGGCAACGGGTCATATAGTTTCTTCTCTCTAGTGTCGAATATGGTAATCCCTGAGATTCTCTGGACACCCAGTCTGGTCGCGATCATACTCTACAGGTGCATATATCAAAGTAATTAATAAACTAAAGATTCAGTCACCAGAATGTATGCAACTATCTGTTCCTAAGAACATGGAATGGGGTCAGCTGTTGAAATCATGGTAATTCCAATAAGCGAAAACACGCACCAATCATGCATTCAGTTTTATAGTACCACCCACATGGGACTATTGCGGGGGGAAAAAATAGAGGAAGATGATTAAATATTTTACTAGAGGCGAATGGTGCAAAATAGTTTACACGAGTATAATAGGGCCTTGAACAAAGGCTTGCCAGTTACATGGATAAACACACCATATATGGAAGTAAATCCATAGTTTCATTGATACATCCACGTACAAGCCACGAGACACGATCAATTTACCAAAGGGTACTTATGTTAGTTGTTTGTTTGAAAAATAACTTTCAGTATTTTGATGTATAGACCCCAATAATTAACTTAGGAGTATGTTTCATTTAACTCTTATTATGAGAAATTGTTAGTTCCCAAAAAAAATTCTTAGCGATGAACTGAACACAAAATTAGGGGGCTGACAACCTCGTCAAATCTTCTTTTTGCACTAATATGAATAATAAAATCGCCTAAATTTTTATGTTCATAGTGATGCGAATGACACAGTAAACACTGACATGATATCTTGTATTTCAACTGGTGCAGAGAAATCTCCAACACCCAAGATTGCATATCTTGTCAAATCTTCTTTTTGCACTAATATGAATAATAAAACCGCGTAATTTTTTATGTTCATAGTGATGATAACTCTGCATCATCTTACCATGCTGAAATCGGAAGAACTGAAAGCTTCTACTGGTGATAGAACCTGTATAGTACGTCAAAAAGGAAAACCATCAATATAGATGAACAAGGAAAGATAAAACCATAGTCTGCTTTGGAAATATAGATAACCAGTGACAAATAAATCAAGGCAAACTTCCACTGAGCACATAATGTGTTGCAGAATGCACTCTTGGACAGCACATTCATATTCAACAAGGAGAAATATAGAGAGATATTGAAGGTGGTTTCGTATCTGGGTGGACGCTTGTCACAAAGAGAGGGAGGGGAGGCAGATTCTTTACTTTCAAGAAGTAACTTAGTTATGACCACTCACTGAAATACAAGCTGTGCAATGAAATTGGATTAGCCACTCCATTCATTGTGATCCACATGTTCTGAAAGTGTTTAGACAAAAGGCAAAAGTTTCATATGGCCCTCTTCCTCTATATCCTATCCAACAGTTCTAACACCAAAAGAGACTAATAGCACCCAAGTAAGGATATATTTTTTATCCTGGCACACCACGAGGAAAATAATTGACGTCACAAAGAGGCATCAATTCAATCGAAATATCAGTCAAATGAAGTTATGTTCATGTCCTTATAACTCGTTCTGTCCGGTACATGAATATGCACTTCTAAGGAATCATGTGTGGGTGTCTGCACATACACATCCACGTTTGCATGTTGGCTTTGTCACTATAACCATGACCTATAAATATCATGCTCAACCAATATAGAGAATACAGTGAACAAAATCTGCATAGACTATAATAAACGACTCCAACTAAGTTGAAAATGGTCTCAAAGACTCCAATGGAAATCTTTGATGTCACATCCTTCTTTTTGAGAACAGAACTTACAACAACTTATGTTATAAAAAAAATGTAAACAGAAAAAATACAACAAAAAAAGTCAATAATGTATCAGGAATACGGAAGTGTACAAGACTAGTAAGAGAAAGGGCATGTTTATTTTCATATTCAGTGTAGGGTTAGTATTTGATCAAACCCTATTTGATCCAGCATTTCTGATCAACTTGTCAATGTTGTTCACCAGCCACGATGTAACATTTCTAAGGTAATAATACAAAATCTTCCTGATGAAAATAAATTAATATAACGACTTGTAACAAAAGGATCATTACCATTTTTTGGATTCCATTAACCATGACTGCCTTTTCTTCAGCGGAACTGACATTAGAGAGGAAAACCTCAAGAGGGCCAACAGTTCTGTCTGTCTGATTCGTGACACTGAGTTTTACCTGAGGGAAGAATAGAATAATTACAGCTTTGGATATCAAAATATCTGGTGCTATGGATATATCAAAGAGGACAAATAGTAAGGGAATCCAAGAGGTCCACAAACAAAATAGATGATTACCAAAAAAGGCCTTTCCAAAATGATAGCAGATGGAACCTCCACAACTTGCAAGTCAATGTCCTTGTGAGTGATATGCTGCCAAAAGAAAACAAAAAAAGAGCTATGCACTTAGATCAATATCCTTGATTGGGAAAAAGAAAGAAAGAAAGAAAGAAAGAGCTATGCACTTAGATCAACATCCTTGATGAAATACTCAATAAGAAACATCCAAATGATGCTTCAAATATTCCGCCAGCAAGCTGACGTAATAGACCTTATATTAAAAGAAAATCTGCATGACGGTATCAATCACATACATCTTTTGCTAGACTACGTAAATTGTAAAAAAGTAAAGTTCAACATGGTTCCATAAGTTCTTACAAACCTTGGAAAACAATGACCAATCACCTTTTACTTCTAATTGACTGCTAAAAAATAAATATATTATCCTATACTTCAGCTTTTCTTGTTTTATAAGGGAGCGTTTGGATACCATGGTGTTTTTCCCGTTTCCATTAAAAAAAAAACAATGAAACGCGTTTGACAACCGGGGCGTTTTTTTGACTTGACCCTTTACAAAATCCAAAAATTAAGCATTTTTCTCAAAACACCAAAAAAGTGTTTTGAGATTCCGTTTTTTTCATCTAAGCCGCCGCCGCTCGCTTGCCTGCCCACCGGCCGCCGCGTGCACCCTCCGCCACACGGCCCGCGCCGGCGGTGGCGGCTCCCGCCGCACTGCCCGCCTCCTGCGCCGCCGCCGGCCGCCTCGCCCCGGCCGCGCTGCCACGGCCGCCCCATGTCGCCGCCGGCGGGGTGGCTGCCACCCGCCGTCCGGCCGCGCTCGCTCTGCCGCCGGCGTCCCGGCCGACGGCAGCTCCTCCAGCGCCGGCCATCGCCGCCACTCGGTTCGGACCCGCCGGCGCCTGCCCCGCTGCCCGGGGCCAGCCGCCGTGAGTCCGCCCATCCGGCGCGGCGTCAGCCAGCGCCCCCGGTGGACGCCTACCGGCCGCCGTCGGTCGCCCGTTAGCGGCCGCCATCGTCGCCGCGTTGGCGTCGGCCACCGGCCGCCTCGCGACCGCGGCCCAGCCGGCCGCCGCCCTCGGCCCGTCCACCGCCGCCCGTCGGCCGGCCGCCGACCACCCGCCCGCCACCGCCGCTATATAATAGTAACTAACAATGGTGTTTTCAAAACACTTTTGAAAAAAAAAACGCCTTGGCATAGTGTTTTTCTAAAAAACACTACAAAAAAACCCGCCTTGGTATCCAAACACACCCTAAATAACTCCACACCTGTTGTTGAAGAAAAATATCTTTTGCATACCTGCAAAACTTGATCACCAAAAAATCTAATCCTTAATAGGAAACAACTGTAATTATACTAAAATAGAATATCTTTCTGATAATAAGGCTTTAAAACATTTCCAAATCAACTATGATCCTAACATTAATAATGTTCTTTATAAATAAACCTACAAGAAAATTTCTACTAGAGTCAGAATTCTAATACTAAAAGCGGGTACAATCGTTCCTTCTCCTTTTCTCACATATTCTTTTTGTAATTTTCTAAATGCAAGTTGCTCTACAATAAACCCTTCCTAATTGCAGAAAACTTGACATCAGCGTTTGAAATTGGAAGTGAAGAACTTTGAATCAATAGAATGAACTTGAAACTGACCAGAATGAACTTGAAACTGACCACAACTTTGATTTCCTTGAAAATGGTCCTACATCTAAAGAATATCTGAAATTTGGGACTGATCATGGGCGGATTCACCTCGACCGAAGTGGTGATGTGACACCACTTCGGTCAACCAGGAACCAACTTAAGACCCACACCCCAGAAAACTCACCCCACTAAAAATTGACCCCAGGTATAAACCAACAGGGCCCCACTCCTCCAAATTCTCACTCGATGCCATCCAACTAAAAAAGGGTAAATTTCAGAAAATGCCTCCAAAGTCCCGGTGTTTATCAGTAATTCCTCCTAACTTTTAAAATGTAACGAAACCCCTTAAGATTTAGGTTTCTCAGAAAACCCCTGTTACATTTCTTTAAAAAAAACTCTCTAAAAGCGTTAAACACAATTATCACCTCCGAAAATATTTACCTTCGTAATTTTACTCAGCCATGTGAAAAATGTGGTTAATGCCGATAGGTAAAGATGTCAAAAGTTGAAAAGGGTTTTCTGTGAACCCCAAAACTTGAGGGTTTCGTGACAGTTTGAAAGTTGAAGGGGATTATTCGAGGAAAACCTATATTTAAGAGGTTTCTTCTGAAATTAAACTCACCCTGCAAGTTAAGTTTAGAAACTGAGAACCCATGATCATTAACATATGTTAAGAAAGATCAAGGATGTATTTGATAGTGTTGTAAATGATATGATTATGTACTTTTTTCAACATAACTTATTGGAGACAATTGCAATTTATTTAACTATTAATTATGTAATGACACCAATTTTCAGAAATCCTGGTTTCGCCACTGACTGATGATATTGTTCCAGCAATGGTGGATGTCTTCAGCTCTGATACCAAATGGCAAAGAAAAATTTGAAGATGGTTTCAAGCTATTTAGAATTTGAGATTTGGAACAAGAAATTAGAGAGAAAAAAAGATAGGATAAAGAAAAGCAACATCTCATGAGGTTTCACACATCTTTAAAACAACAATTGCATCCACGATTGCATCAAATAACTCAAAACTACAAGAAGACTACAATCTTTCGAGAAATCAAAATTTTCATAAATATATCCACTTTTTAAATGAAGAAAAACCTGACTGTTATAGTGTACAAAATTTGATGACCAAAAAATTTAGTTCTTGATATGGATCGACTCTAATCATGCTAAAACAAAAGGTTGTTCTAATAGTTAAGTCATAAAACGATTCCAAAATTAGCTAAATTTCTAAATCAACTAAAAACCTTATTAATAACTGCATTTCATAGATAAGACTATAATAAAATTTCTACTAAAGGTCAAGTCTAATATTTAAAAAAGTTTCGATCATCTTCTCTTCTCATTTTCTTTTCATAATTTCTTTTGTGATCTTTCCACATTCCAATCCAAAAAAAAAATGTTGTTTTTACATCAGTATGATGTGAGTATACATATTATTATCAAGTAAATATATGAAATTAAAGTATTTCTAAGGTGTTTATTGCTATTCTCTACGGTAAAGTGTTATAATCAATGGTAATGCACTACACTATGCTAGCTGAAGATACTGCTTATACCTGAAAATACTAATTAGTCAATAGTCCTGCTAAAACCAAATACTTTAGAGCGTTGTCATGTATCCCTTATATGAGGGTGTATTATATACCGTATCAGAAAGATACTTTTAACCATTCAATATATTCGGAAGGCCTCCTGAATCTGCCTATCTAACCATAGTTCAATAAATCCTATACAATGCTCTAAAACTTTTGACTGGAGAACAAAATTTTGTACGACGTCCTCACAACTTTTGACTTGACAGAAGCAAATTTGATGCTCTCAGTGTACAGCTACTTTAGTGTTCTTTCTCTTATTCTTCCAAAGAGCACATGTGAAAGTTAAGTAGGACCATCATGTGCAATATAATCTCGATATCATGAATCCAAAGGACTTACCATATGACATAGGTCATTTTTGTGTCAACTCGTTTTGTTCATGGAATTGGCTCATCGAAACCACTGGCAAATGTTTTATAATTATAACATGGCATCAAAACAGGGGCTTGCAAACACATGAATGGTTTCTTGTTAACTGCATTTTGTAACTAATATGGACAATGTGAGGCTGATACATAACGTTTTACCTCATACTTATATGACTTTCTAAATCACTACTTTTCATAAAAGGTTTACTTTTACATTTAGTATTTGGCAAAAGAAACGCCAAAGCAAAGTACAACAAATGGAGAGCATTGTTTACTTAGTTGCGTAATCTGTACACAAGAACCGGATACGTACATGCAACCCTACAATAGTTTATTGACTTCGAGATAACTAAGTGCTAAGAACTGAAACTGGTCATCTATATCCATTACTTCAGTAATATATTGGCATACTCCTATGGCACCACAGCTATAGCAATAAAAAGTAAATTACAATCTACATGCTCCAAGAATTGCCTATACTAAATAACCTCCGAGATAATAGTTGCTATAGCATCTATAAGAAGTGCAAGTCCATCTTGGGTTCGCTAAGATTTATTTCTAATAAGCAATTGCAATTTGCAGGTCAGGTACATGACTATAAATTGTAAATTTCCATAATAGAAGTTGAAAATTGCAAAGGGAAACGGATCACATCATTAGCTTTATGTACTTACAGTACCAATAATGTGCTGTGTCTGCAGGCGCCCAGGTTCACCCAAATTTGTTCGCCACGTAATCTGCAGCTTCCCAAGAATATTGCTTCTCTCCACCTTTACTTCTCCAGATTCATGTGATAATTTCCTAAGCTGATACAGATAATTGAATATTCCTCCACCAGCTCTTATCAGAATAGGTGGCCTGAATATCTCTCTGTCCAAAAGTACATTTAGGCATCAGACAAGATGAATGTAGTCAGTCATTTACTACAAGAAGTATGCTTAGAGCAAACTTTGCAGTATCAGAGAAGTACAAGTAGGTAATGTCCAAGTGATCTGTCCAACCACCTCGTGTTAGTAGTCTTTTCTGCAGCATGCTCATCAGCTTTCAATATTGTCGCACTCCAATTTTGTGCAGGTTCAAACTCAACTTGGTCCATGAAAAGGTTGGATTTTGTGTGGTTCTCAATGCATGCCTCCAGATATGTAATCTCCTGCTATGATTAATGAAGTGTGAAGAAAAATAGAAGTGCATATGATGGAAAATATTCCAAAAAAATACTCACACGTTCCTTAAAATAGACTGTATTTGTATCCTGGTAGAAATTAGAAGTATATAGTACAATAGGAAGTTATTTTTGTCTTCTCTAAGAATAAGTTCTAGCACGTGTGCAAAAGATTGAACCCCAGACATCTTGTCCACTGCACACCAACACTTACAAGGTAACTTTCTTATCCTATTCACATACAAAACAAATTTACCCATTACTCCAATTTTCTTTGAAATTTTATATACCAGAACCAACAGCTTTTCTGAATGACTCATCCATCTACTGAGAACTGAACCAGTAATCAGACGAGGAAGATTGGTGGTTTTACTCTCATCATATGGTCCTACTACTCGTTCGCAGATTGAACATAGGTAAGAGGAAAGTCATAGTTGCATATAAAATTCATGTTCAGTTGTATCTGTCCTGAAGGTGAACTATTGGTTAGAACAATAGGCCATTGATGATCAGTAAAAGAAGGGACCAAGTCCAAATCTCACCTTTTAACTCCCTGTAATACATTAGAAATGTCAAAAATTACTCTCTGAACCAGAGGTTTGATGGGTTGTCTGTAAATTGGTTGGTTAGTCGACCAGTTCTAAGTCGAACAGGGTGTTTCAAGCATGCCTTTGGACATTTGTTGGTTCTTTTATGAATCAGGTTGTTGAAGCGTTCCCGGGTCCAGTCAGATCTAGTCAGATTAGTAACCTAGTACTCACTTCATCTTATAACTTCGATCCAGTTTCATATTCATAGATGGCTGGTCTATTCCGGTTTCTACAACATTTCATCAATCTATGCGGCCTGAAGAAGTCTGTAATGATTAACATCCAAATTACTTCAAAGGATAACTATAGATTCCCTATAATTTTGTAATAATTAGTAACTTAATAATCGCTTCATCTTATAACTTTTACATAATTTCATAATTCATAGATTGGTTATTCCCATTTCTACACATTATATCAATCTGTGTCCTCGAGAACTCTGTAGTACCTTGATGAATATCAAAATTACAGAGATGAATAACTACATATTAGTTTCTATTTATACAACTTTCACCAACTTGTACAACTAATAATCATCTCATCCAGTAACTTCTGGAGCAAACTTCATATTTAATTCCTATAACCTTATTTCACCAAGCATATATTATGACACTCTAAGGTGTTGTTTGACAACGGGTTAAGTGAGGGGTTAAGGAAACTCTACCCCTTGTTAACCAGCCAAACAGAAAAAATCTATACAAGCGTTAAAGTGACTTAAACCCTTCATAATTTGCCAAACGCAAATAATACATAAGGGTCAAACTAACCCCTCTAGAGGGATTAAAATGAGTTAACACCTCAAAATGAGGGGTTTACTAATACTCTTATTTAGAAGGACTGAGAGTTAACCCCTCTATTTATAAAGAATATACTCAAAATCCTCGTTATTCCCAAACACTAAAACTGATCATAAGGGCTAAAATAAAAATTATTTAATGAGTTAACAATTTAGTCCTTTGGCTTATCGAATTGGCTAACTATGTTAATCCTTCTTTTTAATCCTTATTTCTTAACCCTTTGTCAAACGGGGCCTAACACATCAATTAGATTGGCCGTCCACAAATTATATATAATCAATTCCCTCCGTAGACTTATAATATACAAACTACAACCAATGCAACTTAGTCTTACCAGCATCTTACATTATTCCTTTGTCAGTGTTCGAAATCTCAGCATACTTTTCCATTATATATTAAGTGTCATCTCCTGATTCAAATTCACAAATATCATATCCTTTTAGTCAACTCATCTATGTCTGAGCTTACTTCTAGATCATGTACTCCTACTAACAAAAATGAAGTGCTTCCTCTGACTAGTGCTTCATTAGGCTTTTTTTTTACATATCCAATTGACCTTAATAGATCCCCCCTCATCCTAGCAGGAGCAAGCTCTAACTTGACATGGATGCTCATGCACTCATTTGTATCCTATCACTTAAAAGTTTGCTAAGCATCCATTAATAATTCCTATATATGCTACACAATTTCTGGGAAATGTTATTTCTTAACTGCCAGCATTCTCACACATTAAGTTGTTGATTTTGTAGTCTACCTGCGGAACTTCTCATCAATTTCATGGATATTCTACGATTATAAAGACTCTAGGACCACTTCTTCACTTTAATCATCCCCCTTTAATTCTATGAATCACATTTCCTCAGTCTACCATTATTTGAATTTTGACATGATACAATAGCAGGCAGTTTTTCACTCCAGGCCTGCACAGTCATAAGCATTTAATAGAATCAGTGTTATTGTTGTTACTTATTTTACATGCTATCACTTTTAAAGGATCACTTGACAATGTTAGAGAAGATGCCTGTTATTCATCAGTCTTAGGCGACCTTTCAGAAAGCAGATATCTTGTCCATCATTAGAAGCCAATCTTTTAAAATTTTTACAGATGAAACCCCCAACCCATTTGAAAAAGACCTTAGTAATTTGTTGCATGTTCTGTTTGGTAAAGAATTACCATTTAAACATCCCTCCATACAATACAAAGCTCATGGCTTGTTCTTCGCCTTTTACACAGGAAAGCTTAAGTTCACAGGTCTCCCCCAAAAAAAAAAAAAAAAAAAAAAAGAATATTAGATGGTATGGGGTTTCATCGAATGTCAATCATGGGAAAGTGTTACCTCCAGATCCAAGCAACAGTTTCAATTAGGTTTATTGCAGCTCCTCTGCTTATCCTGTTCCTTTTCTTACCACATCATCCATGGTCTGTACTCCTATAATGGTCATCACTCACCAGTAACCATATAACTGTTCCTCTCTTACCATCCTGCATCATGTCAAGTATTTGACTCGCAGGGAACTGGTTAATATTGTCCTCCGCATATTCCCACTTCACACAAATCCACCCCTGGACTTTCCAACCACTCGTCAATCTACAGGAGCCAAGACTAAGTCTTTGAACCAAACAAACATGAGCCTGTTATTGCAACATCAAAGGCGAATATGAAAAATTCATAAAATGTACTTTTTGATGCTTTATGTTTATCAACTTTTTAAATTCAATTGTGTACAGAAGTAGCCTATCATACTGGTATATGTTGCCTCACATAAAAGAATGTCTATGTCAGACAACCTTTTAAGTCTGATGTTATTATCTATAGACAGTTAAACACCTTAGATGTCTTTAGATTTACAGTAATATCACTTAGAATAATGTTCTAGCGAATACAAACACATTAAATGAAAGAAGGTTGAATAATGTTCTAGTGAATACAAACACATTAACTGAAAGAAGGTTGACACCCAAAGGCCTGAAGAATCAAAGATAAGGCATATGATTCCATCATACAAATCCTGTAACCTGTTGATAGCATAACATACTGACAAACATGTAATTATAAATGTATTTGATTGTTCAAATTCAACATAAGTTGATGCGTAACTTACAATCAACATGTTCGTCAAATCTCAAAACAAGACCTACCTTCACAGCGCGAACCTGTACAAAGAAAGAAGCAGTGTTGTCAGACAGAATGATTTAATATCATGAATAATAAAATTCCGGTTGCTTGCAGATAAAGGCTAAGACCTTGACTGGATGAAAACATATAGTTTAATTGTTAGTAACTACAGAATTATTGTATGCTGAAAGTTCGGTCAGAATAGACATGTTTGCTATCTCATGAACAATTAGCAAAGAGATATACCTTTGTTCTCACTGAAAGTGGATTTGCAACATTAAATTTGAAAAATTGTGGAAGATATTTCCGCTCACTGTCACCATCATTGTATAAAGCAGTGCAGACAAGCCTAGACATAAGATGGCAATGCATCTCAGTGACAACAAAGTTATCACTAGAAAAATCCAAGAAACAATTTAAGGCATATGCATGTACAAAGGCACCCTACGTGTGAGGTCCAAGTTCCTTGACATCATGTTCAACAATGAAATCATATCGCCCCCCTGACCGTATTGATTCAACAGGAGCTTTTGATGTATCCAACAATAGTATCCGCTGCTTTTCCGTCTGAATTTCAGCCTGCATTAGCCACAAACTTTTATAAGTATGAACAATGATTGACTGCAATATCTTGATAATGTCCTATGACCACTATATAAAAAAGCAAGTCAAATATGAACATCCAACTAACCCAGAAATATAAATCTTCAATTGGAATTGTAAAAAACGTTAGGCAATCTAGCTTGCATTATTTACTTCCACACTTCTTCCATTACACACCTTGAATTATTTATCATAGAGAAAAGAATTATTATGTGTAATTTCTAAAAGCTATAACCTATGTTGCACGGACGAGTATGAATATTGGGTATAAGTCTATAAGATAATACCAACATATAAATACAATGAACTTCCACAAAGTTGTTGACCATAAGAAGGCTGTAAAACGTGTAATTAGCTATTGACAGCCACAATGAGGCTATCTTCATTTTTAAATTCATCATGTTTATGATTTTCTACTTGTTTGATATGACCATTTTTCTTAAAACCTCACCCCCTCTTCAAAATCCTACATCCAGTACGACAAATTGAATTTCTTTTTGAAGAAAAAATTAGGTCAACAATGGAACCTATTTATATATTACAACGATTGAGGGGAGAGATATAGAAAGAAGTGAGAGAATCTACATGTAGTTTTTATTGTCTAGACAAAGCCTAGATATATTGCCAAGAGAGAGAATGTGCCGGATTTTAGAAAAGAAAGAAATATGCAATAATTATATTGATGTGATTAAAAATACATATGATTAAACAACAACTAGGGTGAGAACAATTGCGGAAGAAAAAATTTACAGCAATGATCGGCTCTAAGCTCTTATCTTTTGCATTAGCCATGAATGAACTTACAAGACATATTCAAGATGAAGACCTATGACGTATGTTATTTGCTCATTATATAATATTGGGTAATGAGGCTGAAGAAAGGATTATGTTATATCCTAAAAATTACCAAGTCTAATAAACAGCTAAAAGTCGGATGCATGTCATGATTAACTGACCAAGTCCCACAAATTTGAAAGCCCAATTCGTATATAGACCTCGCTCATATCTCATATTTGACCCACTTCCCGAAAAAAGACGTCTTCAGGCTAGTTCTGCGACCTGGGTACGAGGCGAAAGGCATCTTCTACTCGAGTTCGCTAGATAATGCCTTGAATAGCAAGATGATCTACCAGTTTTAACAATCGTACTTCGCCGCTCAGTCACACTCGCATTTAATGTTGAGTCAGAGTCATCATAACTCTTCAGGCCGAAATAATGACTCCTCAGACCACGCCAGTATTTCAGCCACTCTATCACTGTCACATTAAACATGAAGGTGACTCATTCAACCAGCTACTGACACGTGTAAAGTGCGGTTTGATTAGCAGACTGAACCGACCTAGTCAAATTACCAATATGCCCCTATCAACCTTCTATAAATAGTGGGCAATCTCCACTATTCGAAGGTACACAACTTTAAGATACTTAATCTCCTGAAACTAGATTCTGCATATCTAGTCAATCATTGACTAACTTAAGCGCTGAAGGGTATATCGAAGAACCCAACATCGATCCTCTTACGATGTCATTTGTGCAGGAATCTTCTTTCATTCTGTTGATTAGCCATCAAAGAAGATCAAGAGACCCTAAACTCCTCCAAATACCCAGTTATCCCCACAGTTAACTATCTAACATAAATAAATTACTTTTAAAATAGAAAGGCGTAGAGAAGCACTCGAACCTAACGACTTCACAATTAGTAGAATTAGCACAATAAATACATAATTCAATTTGAGTAAACTCTAAAAAAAGAATGAGGGTATAGTTATTGACGTAAAGAAATACCTATGAGTAATTATTTTTGCTATTTATGATCAATTATTCGTCAATATGGTGTGTTTGAGGATGATATTGTCCATCAAATTAACTCATAATGTTTAAAGTGGAGAAGTTCTTTGGGAGTTTTATATGATCGTAGAATAGCACGAAAACTAAATTTGAAGCGAAAGTTCTATAGCACAATTATAAGATCCACAATGCTTTACAGAATATTGGGCAATTAGAAAATATGCAAAAAATGTGTAGCAGAAATGCAAATGTTACGATGAACAAGCGGATTAATATACAATAAAAGGATATGATAAGATATGAATGCATTCGTAATAAGTTGGGGGTTGCCCTTATAGAGGATACAATGAGAGAATTGATTGAGCTGATTTGATCATGTGTAAGGCCATCACATGCACTAATTAGGAGGAGTGATAATATTATAATGAATGGAGAAAGGCGTAGAGGTAGGCCCAAGAGAACTCCATTACGAAGGATATGATAATGCTTCACTCAGTGTTGGAGATAGCCTTCAACAAAATTGAATGAAACAGTAGCATTTGTATAGCCCACCCCAAACATTTCGGATAAAGACTTTGTTGTTGGTGGTGTACATATTGCCAATGTCTCCTATCAGGACTATTGTAAAAGTTCACAATAAACTCGAAGTTTCTTTTACTATAATGGCATTCTTATCATGTTCTCACGCTATATTCTCTGCATTTAAACCATTTCTTCTCACAATAATAGGTAGCACAGAAATTCTTTAAACCACAAACTTTGCTACACTCTACAGAACACCTTCTCCTTCTCCAGTCCTTCCAACCGTCCATATAAATCTATGCTCTAAAATTCATCCATAATAAGCAAACAAAAAGAACAACTTTCCATCTCAGGCTATTCCCAATCCCCGGCTCCCACAGCCTCCATCCTCTCATGGCGCAGGTCAGACTCTAAATATCAGATTTTTAGGGCAAAAGTTCACATCTTTAAGAGAAGTTAAGCAAATATCATGTTTTCGTTCTGCAGAAAGCTGAGATTGACCAGCATCGTGAAGGGAACGGCGGGACTCACAAAGTTTGAGTCTTTACTTCAATTTATTTCTCGGACAAAAATTTAGCCTCAAACTTTATTAAGTTTTTGTTGTTGTCGCAATCAAAGGTGCTACATTTTTCCTAACTAGAGAATCACCAAGGAATGCTCCTGTGCAAAAGTATGCAGTAGATTGAGAAGTTTGATCTTTTACTTTCAATCAATGCGAAATGGAAAAATAAAAATAAAGATACTAAATTCTACCCTCCTCCATAAAATCCCCAGTCCTAACATAAATATGCAATCAAACTAAGCAAAACCACAAAGATCACCTTGATAACGACATCCCTAGCTTCGAAGCTGGAGCTATTGTTAATACTGATGTAGCTGCAGAAAGTCTCCCCCAAATAAATAGCTCTAAAAAAAATTCAACAACGCAAGCGCAGATAAGCAGTCAAGATTCAAACTTTCACCATCAAATGTCGAATACAGCAGAAGAACCGAGAAGAGAGAGGAAACGAAACCCGAAGGATTGGGGGAGGATGAGGTGGCCGAAGAGCGGGAGGGCGTCGGTGGGGTTATTGGAGAGCAAGGAAGCGGCGGTCTATATCTAATATATCCGATTCTGGCGAGAACTGCAGATACGAAAATATGATGATGGAGAGGAGGCCGGGGGCGGCGATGAGGTCCTCGCCGGCAAGAGTCGGCGGCGTCGAGGCGGAGGACGGCGTCGTCGGGTTGGAAGGAGGGGCGGCAGAGCCGCATCACGCCGGAAAGGACGAATGTGGAGTGGTTGCCTGAGCCGAAGGGGGTTGCAGAGATGGGAATGAAGAAATCGTCCATTCGAAGGAGAGATCGATGAAGATCCAGACGAAGAAGAAGAAGAAGAAGTGGGGTATTTGGGGTATTTTGGGAATTTTAATGATATATTTGGTTCGTTTTTCCGCTGTACTCCAAATCTTTACATTTTTTTTATTTTAGTCCCCGAAACTGCCTTAATTTGTTGATACCGGCCACTTCGTTAGCTTGAGCGTTCAAAAATCTAACCCCCGTTCAGCTTAAAGTTGATCTCATCTTGAGCAATGGTAATTGGTAAAGGTGTATTTGTGTAGTATCCTCTTTTTTTCAAGAGCTACATTTCCCTCAATTGCACCCCAAATTAGGGGAAATAAAATGTCAAAAAAAAAAAATCCCTTTCATTACTTAAGTTCCCTCTCATTATCTACCTCAAAATGAATTCCCAAACAAAGTTAATGGGTCCTCTACATTATCTTAACTCTCCATACCCCCAGTCTAAACAGACTATAAAAAACACCCATATGTGCCGTTTGATAAAGGGTTAACTGAGAAGGGCTAAAGAGAAAGATTAACTTAGTTAACTTATCGTGAGGGCTTAAAATTATTTCGATTCTGATTGGGTTAGATGGTTATGATGAAATGTAAGTTTTTTTGCGTTTGGTCAATAACGAAGGGTTAAGAAGGGCTTAAGAAAGTTAACTCTCCAAGTTTTTAAAAATGTCAACTTTAACCTTATCGAAATGACGATATCCCTTGCTCAATTTTTTCTTGAAATGCATAGCAAAAGGGCTACAAATATATCTTATTACCAAAAGAAACAAAAATACTATTTTTGTTTACAGCCACATAGCCGTATAAGTTTATTTCTTCTTTCTATAACACAATACGCAAGCTTTATGCCTGAGCTCGTACGAATTATTTTGTTTCTTTGTTTGTATATTGGGTTTTTTTCTCTCTATGATTTTCTTCTTTCATTATGATCTTGCTTTTAAAATTTTAATTATATACACTAAGGGTTTTTTTCTTTGGACTGCTACTCCTTCAAAAGTAAATGACTTCAGCCGGAGTTTTTTTTTCTTATTAGGGGCTGTTTGGTTCGCTATTATAAGGGGTGGAAAACTCAGAAAACCCCTCCACGTCAGATTTTTAGCCCTCCACGTCAGCTTTTTTGTTTCCGTCTATTTCTTTGTGCCGCTTTGGTTCGCTCGAATGGAAGAGGAAAAACTCTGCTGAAATCGCCGCCAACTAAGATTTTTTTCCCTCTCCGATTTCCTTCCCCAACCAAGTGAAATTAATGAAAACTCTGGCACGTCAGATTTTTTTCCTTCTCTGCTTTGTTTACAAAAGCTTTCCTTTTTTTTCTATGCGAACCAAACACAAGAAAAATAAATACATTGGTTTCCCACTATTTTTTATGTGCGAACCAAAGCAAAACAATCTATTTCTTGGAAAAGTTTGGAAAACTCAAAACTTGTGTTTCTTTACATGGAATTGCATTTCTCTATATCAAGGAAACGAACCAAACAGCCCCTTAAAGAAATACAAAATGAAAATGTGGATAAATTTTATATTAAAATTTAAAATTTAAAATAGATGGCTTAACCACCACTCATCCATTATAACATCTCTTTTTTTTTAATATTTCAAAATAAAAAAATGAAAATAATACATCACTTAATAAGTATCTGCATAATTCTTATTTTGAATTTAAAAATTCAAATTAGAGAGGAACACATGACAGTTTTTTATATACAAAGGAGCATTTAAGCCTTTTTTTTCCATATCTACTTTTTTATGCAGATCAATTTCTTCTTTCGCACATAGAATAGTTCTTGTCTTAGTTTGACACCAAGGTATGTTATAACAATAGTAACTATGCTCTTCATTTGAAACCACTAACATCTATCCTCTCTATAAAAATTGAAATATAAGTAAATTTCACTAAATCCCCAACAAATTTTGGCATTTGACACTAAACCCCAAAAAACGCCCCAAATCCTTTGGCGAAAAGCTTCTAAATTAACAATGTTAGTTAATGTTTGGTCAAACGACCAAAATACCTCTAATAAATTTTAGAAGAAAACACCCAATAAGCATTTAGTTTTGTCACTTAACCCTAACAACTTTCACAGAAAACCCTTAATGATGGATGTTTGTTACTTTCAAGGTTCTGTGTTTAATTTGATTTGTGAGGAGGCTATTTCTATTTTTTGGATTTTTAAAAGGGGTTGTTTGTAATTTTTTGTTTTTTGCGTGGAGCTATTTATAATATTTAAACTTTTAGGTAGTTTTTTGTATTTTTGACTTTTTAGGGTCTTCTTGCACATTTAGATTTTTAGAAGTTTTTTACAATTTTAGATTTTTAGGCGGTTATTTGTAATTTTTGTATTTTTTTAATTGATCTATTTGTAGTTTTGAAGTTTCTTGGGTGTTTTCTATAATTTTTAGAATTTTAAGGGTTAGTTTTAATTTATAGACTTTTCCGGGGGTTCGCTGTAACATTTAGAATTTAAAATATTTTTTTAAATTTTTAGATTTTTCAAGGATTTATTTGTAGTTTCATATTTTTGAGAGCGTTGTTTATAAGTTTTACACTATTTAGGAGTTATTTATAATTTTGTAGATTAATATGCAAATAGGAATGATTTGTGGTGTATACATTGATCTTTTGGGATAATGTTCATCATCGTAAAATTATGGGGTAATATTCTTATTGGGTTAAGTGCAAAAAAAAAAGTCAAACTGATTTGGTAGTTTTCTAAAATTTTAAAACTTATTTGTGGTTTCATAAAATTTGCGGGCTTAGTGCCAAACGACTAAATTTGTTGGAGATTTAAAGAAATTTATCTTTTAAAAAGTTAACAAGAGCCATGCTGTAATTGTTTGAAATTAATTTTCAACTTCCTAATACCGAGATGCATGTCGATGATTCGTGTACACCAGGCTGGCTAAAAGAGGGTTGAGAATTGGATCATAAAAGGATCAGGCCAGAAAATCTTGCGTGATGGTAAATAATGGTGAGTTTATGCATCTTTGAGTGTAAAGTGACTGATGAAACCATAATGAACTATTTCATATATATATTTTTTCCTGTTGATGTTTATAAAATTTCATTTACTTCAACTTCTCAACTAGGATACTTCTGCTATCACTGCTAAACCTCCAACTTAATTTCAAGTTTTTTGCTTTTGTAATTTGATGCTTTAAAAGGTGTAGAGCAGAATACAGAGGCGTATCGCAACTTATTGTTGGTACCTAAGAAGTGATGTTTCCTTTCATTACTGAACTGGGGACTACTTTGTTTTGTATGCGGATGAAAATTGGGAGGACGTAGTTTAGGGATAATTTCTGTCGTAGTGTCGTTCGGAATTATTAGATTTTTTTTTATTATCGATAAGCATAGAGAATTAAAAGTATGATTATAAGATTTTTTTTAATTATGGATAATTATGATTTGATTAGGATTACCAAATATCTGACTATGATTAGAAATTTCTAATTCTGGATAGATTTAATTTGATGAGAATTTTAATTATGTATAGAAAGTAAACTCATTATACAATGATCTAATTTAATATTACAAAAGCATATGACACGTGACATTATTTTATGAGCTTAGATGGCATTGTTTTGTGCCTTTAGTGGTACCACCAATTTCTCATTAGATATAAAAAAGAAAGAGGAGCAATGCTATTGGCATTATTAAATTGGACGCTAGACTAGATTTAATGGTATACTAGAGAGAGGCATTACATGAATTCTATTTCCACTGCTTCCATTAATTTTCTGCTGGATGCTTCCCAATTACTAAATCAATTTTCATCAAATCAAGCATCCATTGGAATAAGATTTGGGTACAAGTATTTGAAGTGGGATCTCGTCGATGATGTCTCCGTGGACGGAGCACAGCCGACGGACTCTTGGTTACGGCTAGCCAAGTATATTTTGCTTTGTATGAATTAAGGGGTTTCTTTTGGACTCTTTTGTAAATTTCACATGCTACTACGTGCGAGGAGGCGGGGTAAAAGGTTACTCCATTCCTCCTCACGGTTTAACAAAAACATTAGGCTCCGTTTGGCAAAGAGTTAAGGAAGAAGGGTTAAAGAGAAGAATTAATGTACTTAGCTCATTCGATAATAGGATTAAATTATTAACCCGTTAAATAAGTTTTATTTTAGCCCTTGCGATCAGTTTTTGTGTTTGGGAATAACAATGATTTTGACTATTTTCTTTATAATTAGAATGGTTAACTCTTATTCCTTCTAAATAGGAGTATTAGTAAACCCCTCATTTTGAGGGGTTAACTCATTTTAATAACTCTTATTCCTTCTAAATAGGAGTATTAGTAAACCCCTCATTTTGAGGGGTTAACTCATTTTAATCCCTCTAGAGGGGTTAGCTTAACCCTTCTATATTTTTTATGTTTGGTAAATTATGAAAGGTTAACTCACTTTAACCATTGTATAGATTTTTTATGTTTGGCGGGTTAAGAAGTGGTTAAGTTTCCTTAACCCCTTACTTAACCCTTTGCCAAACGGTACCTTAGGATTTTTGTTGTGATAGTATTTTCATGTGGACATGAGGCTTCCTAATATTTAGGAAAATAAACCAAACATCCCCTTATAGTGGAATAGAGTTTTTAAATTAGTGTTAACTTTCAGACTAATGATATTTTAAAGAGTTCTCATGATATTAAGGGACCGTTTGGTTGTTGTTTGTAAACTAGTGTATCTATGACACGAGTTAGAAAGTTGTTATCCACCTCAGCGTTTTCACTTTCACATATTTGTTTGTCTGGTTTAGATTATGTTGGAATCATCAAATGAAAATAAGGTTGTTGTTTGGTTTACCTGATGAATTTGTAGAAAGTGGCAGTTTTGTGGAGCCCGCTCAAATAGATAATACTACCATAGGTAGATTACTTCTAATTAGATTTAAAAAAATCTAATAGAATGTTATGATCATTATACTACATTAAGAAGTTATTAAATCCAAAAATAATTAAACCCAAAAATCTAATAAATTGTTATGGTCGTTATACTCTATTAATAAGTTATTAAAATTAATACATTCACAACCATACAATTAAACCCACCTAGAACACATTTTTATTTGACGTTTCATACACCCCCTGGACAACAGTCTTCTGAACATCTTCCAATCCTACTTCACTAAAATAAAAGAAAATAAATCAATCAATAAATAAAAATACATTAAATGCTTGGATCCTTGGGCTATAACTAGCACAAAAAAAAAAAAAAGAATTGCTTCTTTTAGAGAGTGAAGCACACTTATTATAGCTTCTTGTTTAGATGACTATAACCCATGATATCAATAGCCATCAAACCGAAATCATTCACGCATCTCGACTTCGTCGTTTGCTTGGGAAGTCCCATTAATTTGGGTGATGCGGTGGTCTTCTTCTTATTTGCCATGTCACATCTTTGTTTGTGTAACCAAACAAACGAAGTAAGATGGGAATTCAATTGAAAACTGGCACAATCTGACACTTTTGCTTGCTTTCCTTCAAAAATTTGGCAACCAAACAACCAACATTTTCAAATATTAGTCTCTTAAATCTTTTACATTTTGATTTAGTCCCTCAAATCATTGAAATAGCTATCAAACCCCCAATTCTTTAGTTATTTTGAAATAGTCCATCAAATAATTAGTTCATCAAATTCATTGAAATAAAGCTTGGAAGTAACAAGGGAAATTAGTTCTCCAAATTATTGAAATCTCTGTTAGGTTTCCTTATTCTCATATATTTAAAGTTGTTCTCTCTAATTACTACTACTACTACTTTTGATCTGAGGGACTAAGTTTAAAATAGCTTAAGAAGGACCTAATAGCAAATTTAATGATTTGTGGGATATGACTTAACTTGTGAGGGAGCTAATAGCATTCCCAATGATTTGAGGGACCTAATATTAATCCAATGATTTTAGGAACTAATTTGAAATATGAAAGATTTAGGTAACTAATTTCGACAAAACCCATGCAAGTATAACTAGTAAACCCAAGGGTAAGTTACACCAAAACCCCCAAGAAATTTCAGCGTTTTGTAGCAAGACCCCCAAAAACTTCCAAAATTGCACTAAACCCAAATACTTCTGTAGAAAATAGCAATATTTGTTTAGTAAATTGCACTAGGCCCTCAATAACTTTTAAATGCCTTTTCTTATTTCCCCCCCTAATTTATGGGATTTATTTGAAAAAGGCAAAGACCTATGGAGGGAACGCAGGAGTTATTGGAGGGTCAGTGCGATTCTAAAATTGTTGGGTGGTTTTCTGCCAATTTCTGAAAGTTCTTGGGGTTCTAGGGTAATTTACCCGGAACTAAATATCTTTTGCACACTCGACCCTTTCCTCGTGACTTCTTCAGCCCCAATTACTTTTACGATCTCCACCTCCCTCGAAAAAAAACCAAACCCAACTCTCCAAAACTCTCTGTTCACGACTCTAGGGTTAGTGCTCATAAACCAATCGATTATTTTTTAGGGTTTTCACCGCTTGCTTCCCAACGAAGAAACCCCAATCGTAAAGACCCGTTCCATTAGCGACTTTCGCCGGCGACCTCATCTTCTAGGGTTAGGGATTGGGGTCGCCCATCGCGATCGAATCGAATCAATTTTCTTAGGGTTTCTAGCTTTTTGCTTACCGATGAAGTAACCCTTAATCTAAAGATCTGTTCTTTGCCCGTCCATTGGCCCCGCCGACGACTTCATCTTGTATGGTTAGGACTCGCTAATCGCAGTCGAATTCAATAAATTGATCTACTAGGGTTTTTTTTATAAAAACTTTTCCTTCTCGATGAAGAAACCCCCATCCTAAAGGCCTGTTCTGCGTGCCCGTCAATGGGTCCCGCCGGTCGAATATCAGCATATTCCTCCCTCCCGCCGTCGTATCCTCCGCCGATCGACCGCCGTCGACGGCGTGTTATGGCGGAACATCCAGTACCTGCTCAACATCTCCGCCATCGGCGCCATCTCCTGCCTTCTCGTCTTCCTCCTCGTCAAGCTCCCGCAGCGACCACCGCCTTATCCCGGGGCCCACCGCCCTTGCCACCAAGCTCCTCGCAGTCTACCACGCTCACATCGCCCTCCACTGCGGCGCTGACGCCGCCCAATTCCTCCACATCGAGCGCTCCAGCTTCTTCGTCCTCCTCGCCCTCTCTCTTCTTGCTTTAACTGCTGCTCTGCCCCTCAATCTCTACGCAGGCACCGCCGCGATCCTCGACGACTTCGCCAAAACCACGATAACACACATTCCGAAGGGATCGCCCATCCTCTGGGCCCACTTCGTTCTCATGGTGCTCGTGGTGGTGGTCGCTCATTTTGGTATCTCGAAGATGGAAGAGATGTTAAGGCATAAGAGATTTGAGGAGGGGGATGCGGCAAATGCTTCGACTTCCAGCACGGCTTCGCCGACCAATTCGATTGCTTTGTTTAGCATTATGGTGCAGGGGATCCCGAAGGGTTTGGCGGCTGATAAGGCTCCTCTTGAGGAGTATTTTCAGCATAGGTATCCTGGTAAAGTTTATAGAGTGGTTGTTCCTTTTGATTTGTGTACTTTGGAAGATCTTGCTGCGAAGTGGACCAAGACCCAGAATGAGATTTCTTGGTTGGAAGCTCGATTGGATGCTAGGTCTCTGAACACTAATGAAGATGGAGGTGATGACGAGATCGTGCTTGGTGCAAGTGGCGATAATTTTTCTCAAACTTGGAAGAGAAGGTTGAGAGATATGTGGGCGAGACTGCGTGCGAAATTGGGGTTTACTGATGAGGAGAGGCTAAGGAAGTTGCAGAATTTGAGAATGGAATTGGAGAATAAGTTGATGGAGTATAAAGAAGGGCGAGCACCGGGAGCTGGGATTGCTTTTGTGGTGTTTAAAGATGTTTACACGACGAACAAGGCGGTAAAAGATTTCAGGACAGAGAAGAAGAAGAAACCCATTGGTCAGTTCTTTCCTTTGATGGAGCTCCAGCTTGAGAGGAGCCGGTGGAGGGTGGAGCGGGCTCCACCAGCTTCTGATATCTATTGGAGCCATTTGGGTTTGAGCAAGCTCTCCCTTAGGCTCCGTCGAGTTGCTGTTAACACTTGCCTTTTACTTCTGCTCTTGTTCTGTAGCTCGCCACTTGCTTTGATTAGTGCTATGAAGAGTGCTGCTAGGATCATCAATGCAGAGGCCATGGACAGTGCTCAGTCATGGCTAGATTGGTTCGAGGGCTCGAGCTGGCTCGCATCTATAATTCTTCAGTTCTTGCCGAATGTGGTTTTATTCGTGAGCATGTACATAATAATCCCATCTGTCCTGTCTTATTTTTCCAAGTTTGAGAGGCATCTAACTGTTTCTGGAGAGCAACGAGCTGCTATGCTGAAGATGGTTTGCTTCTTTCTCGTGAATCTCATTTTGTTGCGAGCTCTTGTAGAGTCTTCACTGGAAAGTGCTATTCTTGGGATGAAGAGGTGTTACTTGGATGGAGAGGACTGCAAAAGAATCGAACAGTATATGAGTGCGTCGTTTCTTTCGAGATCTTGTCTCTCCTCACTTGCATTTCTCATAACAAGTTCCTTTTTAGGGATATCCTTTGATCTATTGGCTCCTATTCCTTGGATAAAGAAGACCCTAAAAAAGTTTCGGAAAAATGACATGCTACAGTTGGTTCCTGAGCAGAATGAAAATTACATTCCGGAGCAGAGTCAGGATTCTAATAATAATCTTCGGATGCCCCTGATGTCTGAGAGAGAAGACAGTTCGGGTTTGAATGGTATTGAAGCTCAGGATCTTTCAGTTTACCCGATCAATAGGAGCTTCCATGCCCCAAAGCAGACGTTTGATTTCGCACAATACTATGCTTTTAACCTCACGATATTCGCTCTCACCATGATCTATTCGTTATTCGCTCCATTGGTGGTTCCTGTGGGCGCCGTTTACTTTGGGTATCGTTACATTGTGGATAAGTACAATTTCTTATTTGTGTACAGAGTTCGCGGCTTCCCATCTGGCAATGACGGGAAGTTGATGGACAGGGTTCTCTGCATCATGCATTTCTGTGTGGTCTTGTTTCTTCTTGCAATGTTGCTGTTCTTTTCGGTTCAAGGAGACTCGACAAAGCTGCAGGCAATATTTACACTTGGTTTGTTGTTCTGTTATAAAGTGCTTCCTTCCAAGACTGATGTCATTCAGCCATCGATCTTGGAAGGCATGCAAACTGTGGAAAGCTTTGTTGATGGGCCTACTGATTATGAGATCTTTTCACAACCTGAGTTTGATTGGGATATTTTTCAACAATGAGGAAATGGAAATGTGAACCATATTCAGATAAGCGTACTAGTGTCAAACTAAATGCCAGTTATGATAGATAAGTATGCTTGGTTTCATAGAAAATGCACTCTTTTGTAAGAAGGTGACTGCTCATAATTTATTTGGTGTACAATATCATTTTTTTTCTTCTTTGGCATTTTTTTTTGTTCTTTGTTTAATGCTCTGGTATTCAGTGTAGTTCTTCTAAAGTCAAGACTTTAAGCGCAAAAAATAGTTTTAATGTTGACATGTTGTTGCCCATTCGTCACACAATGTTGTATATTCATAATATTCAAGAATGTCTTATCATCCACTTACTTCCATGAATACCTGACTATAATCTTTTGATTCTTTCTTTTTATCAATTGAATTTTGAACAAAGTATTAGGTTGTCGCTCTCAAGAGCAGACAATCCTAGAGCCAAAGGATTTTGACGAAGAAAAGCTGAAGGAGATCTCTTAGAACTGCTTTCAGTCTTTTCAGTTGGGTGCTAAACATTTAATTGGATCAATATCTACGGCATCTAGATGCTTTTGCAGGTCTTCTTTCTATGGTATAATTTTTTTTCTCATCTAACCTAATTGGATTTTCTTTATTTTCATTTTCTTCACTATAATAACTGGACTGATACCAGGCAGCTGCAGTGCTCTATTGAAGACTTTCTTAACTGCAGTTGCCAGACTCAATAGCTCCCATGTTTGTCAAATTATTACCCAAATTTGTGAATAATGTTTAAGATTGCTGGTTAAAGTTACGGTTGGTGCCTGTCCAAAATTTGGCTTATCCAGAGTTGAACAAGTTAACAGTTTAGGTATCAATGATACAAAATCAAATGCCATAGTCTGGTGTCTTCGTACATGCTGCTTTTTTCATTTATTTAATTTTACAATGCAGATGTAAACATTGAGATGAAGTGCCTGGTTCAAACACCAACTATAAGATATGTGTTGTTCATAAATTATACCCTTAGTTCTGGAAATTGTTTGGGTATTTGTTCTCATTTTGATTAACTAGCATACACTCTAGCATACACTCATTTTGATTAACTAGCATACACTCATTTTTGATTAACTAGTCTGGTGTCTTTGTCCTTGGTTGATAGTTCATGAGCCTGGAGCTTCCGATGCTGTGGAGGTTTCCGTGTTCCAAAAGTGTAGGCAGTTCGGACATTTCACCCACCACGAAAGTAGTATAAATTGGATTCTTAATGTATATTTGATTTTTCTCATTGTCACGTGACTGATTTTGTAATGCTAATACAGCCATAATGACGCTACTTGCTGTATTTTTTGTGAACATGTATCATTCGGATTGCGCGTTCGTTTGCAAATTTCTGGTGAATATGTATCATTCGGATTGCACGTATTTTCTGTGAATTAATTAGTAACGTTGTTATTTGCGGAAACTTCCTAGACGCGTATTCTAGATGAAATTCCGTCTAGGATACTCATCCTATCCTAGACGAAATTATGTGTATCCTAGACGGAATTTTTCATCTAGGATGCCTCATTTTTTAGTAGTGAATATTATCATGATAATAACCCTTCAACTTTGGTTCTTAAAAGAACTTTACATCACCAATCTAATTTGTATTAAACCATATAAAATTTGTATTATGACCTACAAAGGGCTTCATATTTTTACTAAACCACATAAAATTTATATTACTCAAATCAGCTACCTAAATGCAATTCCACAATCTAATAACTAATCAATGAACCCAAAAGCTATATTTAATAAAATTATTAAACTATAAATATGAAGTCATTTAAGAATTAATTAAGGGAGAAGCAATCATAATACACTGGTAAGTTTGAAAACCAAGAAATAGCTAGCAAAAAAGTATAAAGATAAAGAGGCCCAATAAAAAAAGATTTTCCCTAAATGACGAATCAAACACTGATCAAAATCAAACATGAATAGAAAAAATTTGTCTAAATCAAACATGAACAACAAAAATAAACCCTAATCAAGTATCTGACTATATGAGGTTCAAATCTTACCGCTAGCAAGTTTTCCTCATTTGTACGGTCTGATTGAATCAAATCCTATAACCACATCAATATGATTTCCCTAAAACTAAAATAAAATCTCAACAAAACATATCATAACTTTAAGAGGAAATCTTTAAATATGAAAAAACTAAAAGGCATTTTATAGTATGGCGGTCTGATTGAATCAAATCCTATAACCACATCAATATGATTTCCCTAAAACTAAAATAAAATCTCAACAAAACATATCATAACTTTAAGAGGAAATCTTTAAATATGAAAAAACTAAAAGGCATTTTATAGTATGGATCACACCTTGATTTTCTCGACGACAATGGCTGAACATAGCCCACTCATCCCTACAATGAATACTATAGTTAACATGAATTATCATGAATTAAGTGCAAAGTTAGTATAAAATTTGGTGATATCTTTAAAAATACAACAAAAACAATACCAATGAGCAATCAGAGGATATACTTGTTCGAGGGATCTGTAGTTATCGGCAATATGTGAATACCTCCTATTCAACCTCGGCCCTGGCCTCGATGCAGAAGAAGTCTGCTTCGGAAGGTGGGGCTGAGGCGACGGCGGGTACGCCTGAGGTGGGGGGTTACCCATAAGCCTGAGAATAAGAATCAAAGCTTTGCGTTGACGCCAGAGACTGAGGAGGAGAATAAGAATCAAAGATTAAGCCTTTTTTCCTTCTCTAGGTCTAGTAGGTAACCCCTGTTAACGTACGCCACGCCCTTGATTCCCCCGCTAACATGTGCCATATTCGAGAGTTTCCCGTTGAGATCTACGGTGAAGATCTCTCCGGGGAGGTGGAGACGAAGACGTTTCTAGTGTCGAGATCGATGGCGGCGGCGGAGTTGGAGAAGGTGTCGGGGAGGAGAGAGGAGAAGATGAGGCAATGGGGGATGGGAGATCGGAGGTCGTAGGAGGACATCATGGCGAGAGAGTAGAAAGCGACGATGAGAAGGCGACAAATGGAGTCGACGGCGAGAGCGGAGACGGAGAAGGAGGAAGAATCAGAGGTCGCAGGAGTTTGGACGACACCGGCGTCGGGGACTGAGGAGATGAAGGGCGGTTGCGGGCTAGGGAGGGGTCTAGTAGAGAGAGGAGGAAGGAGAATATGAGGAGAGTGGAGGGAGACATCGTGGGGGGTTTCCCCCCTCTTTCTCTGGTTCTAATTTTAGTGAATGCGTGGGGAAGTTGCAAGCAGATGGTTGTTATTCGCCCTCTGGTTATTTTAATGAATGAGTATTTTTAGGTGGTTATTTTACTATTCATCAGAACTTTTTTGTTGTTCTCCTTTAGTAATAAAGAAGTAGATAAGAGATAATTTCAATTGTGAATTTAAATATTATTAAAGAAATAAATTAATTAAAATTTTAAAGAATTTATTTAATCAGACAAGATTCCTTTATTAATTAAATAGTTATATATTCATAAAATGTAAATGATTAATTAAATAAATATATTGTTATATTCTTGAATATTCAAAATATATTAGTATTTGAATTTTAACTAAAAGAAATTTAAAAGAGGACATCGGATTTGTGTTCTATCTGTCTCCAGCCCTAATAGCACATGCAAGTCACAATTTATAAGAGATGCATGGTTTAGGGCATATCACAATAATATAGAGCCGAACATTAAAAAAAATCAATTAAGAGGAGAATGCTTAAGTTTGTTTGTGGACAAGACATACATTTATTGTCAAACAAAGACAAAAGTTACGGCTTGAATTCAAGTTTTTTAGATTTTCCATATTAGTTCTCAACAAATGCATAAATTTGAAATGAGAAAAAGTATTGGAGAATTTTATTTGATAGGTTTATTCCTCGATTAATATGGACGAGTGTTAGGTCTCATGTTTATGAGCCTACTATTTTTAATCTAGTTTTGATGATTAACAAACAATTCCTAACATCATTTGTCGAGTGTTTGTTACCTGTTAGGTGTTCTACACAAAGATCCTAGTCGGAGGTTGGATGAAATTGTGCATTCACGATGATATTCAAAAGAAGTTTGAAGGAAAATAGGAATGAAGCACGATAGCATTCAAGTCTAGATTCATGATCATCGATTCGTCCTTCCTACCAAGATCGAGCTCAAATGAAGATCATTTACTTGGGTACATAGTTTTGTAGTTTAGGCTTTACTTTATGTGTTTATACTTTAAAGCTCAAACTACACACATACACGTTTTGTTTTATCGTATTATACATTTTTGGGAAAATAACATATTTACGGATTAAAGGCTTGATTACACTATTTTATATCTTTCCTCAAGTCTATTA
>NC_033797.1:138671950-138695479 GCF_001876935.1 Asparagus officinalis
CCACCGCCTTATCCCGGGGCCCACCGCCCTTGCCACCAAGCTCCTCGCAGTCTACCACGCTCACATCGCCCTCCACTGCGGCGCTGACGCCGCCCAATTCCTCCACATCGAGCGCTCCAGCTTCTTCGTCCTCCTCGCCCTCCCACCGCCTTATCCCGGGGCCCACCGCCCTTGCCACCAAGCTCCTCGCAGTCTACCACGCTCACATCGCCCTCCACTGCGGCGCTGACGCCGCCCAATTCCTCCACATCGAGCGCTCCAGCTTCTTCGTCCTCCTCGCCCTCTCTCTTCTTGCTTTAACTGCTGCTCTGCCCCTCAATCTCTACGCAGGCACCGCCGCGATCCTCGACGACTTCGCCAAAACCACGATAACACACATTCCGAAGGGATCGCCCATCCTCTGGGCCCACTTCGTTCTCATGGTGCTCGTGGTGGTGGTCGCTCATTTTGGTATCTCGAAGATGGAAGAGATGTTAAGGCATAAGAGATTTGAGGAGGGGGATGCGGCAAATGCTTCGACTTCCAGCACGGCTTCGCCGACCAATTCGATTGCTTTGTTTAGCATTATGGTGCAGGGGATCCCGAAGGGTTTGGCGGCTGATAAGGCTCCTCTTGAGGAGTATTTTCAGCATAGGTATCCTGGTAAAGTTTATAGAGTGGTTGTTCCTTTTGATTTGTGTACTTTGGAAGATCTTGCTGCGAAGTGGACCAAGACCCAGAATGAGATTTCTTGGTTGGAAGCTCGATTGGATGCTAGGTCTCTGAACACTAATGAAGATGGAGGTGATGACGAGATCGTGCTTGGTGCAAGTGGCGATAATTTTTCTCAAACTTGGAAGAGAAGGTTGAGAGATATGTGGGCGAGACTGCGTGCGAAATTGGGGTTTACTGATGAGGAGAGGCTAAGGAAGTTGCAGAATTTGAGAATGGAATTGGAGAATAAGTTGATGGAGTATAAAGAAGGGCGAGCACCGGGAGCTGGGATTGCTTTTGTGGTGTTTAAAGATGTTTACACGACGAACAAGGCGGTAAAAGATTTCAGGACAGAGAAGAAGAAGAAACCCATTGGTCAGTTCTTTCCTTTGATGGAGCTCCAGCTTGAGAGGAGCCGGTGGAGGGTGGAGCGGGCTCCACCAGCTTCTGATATCTATTGGAGCCATTTGGGTTTGAGCAAGCTCTCCCTTAGGCTCCGTCGAGTTGCTGTTAACACTTGCCTTTTACTTCTGCTCTTGTTCTGTAGCTCGCCACTTGCTTTGATTAGTGCTATGAAGAGTGCTGCTAGGATCATCAATGCAGAGGCCATGGACAGTGCTCAGTCATGGCTAGATTGGTTCGAGGGCTCGAGCTGGCTCGCATCTATAATTCTTCAGTTCTTGCCGAATGTGGTTTTATTCGTGAGCATGTACATAATAATCCCATCTGTCCTGTCTTATTTTTCCAAGTTTGAGAGGCATCTAACTGTTTCTGGAGAGCAACGAGCTGCTATGCTGAAGATGGTTTGCTTCTTTCTCGTGAATCTCATTTTGTTGCGAGCTCTTGTAGAGTCTTCACTGGAAAGTGCTATTCTTGGGATGAAGAGGTGTTACTTGGATGGAGAGGACTGCAAAAGAATCGAACAGTATATGAGTGCGTCGTTTCTTTCGAGATCTTGTCTCTCCTCACTTGCATTTCTCATAACAAGTTCCTTTTTAGGGATATCCTTTGATCTATTGGCTCCTATTCCTTGGATAAAGAAGACCCTAAAAAAGTTTCGGAAAAATGACATGCTACAGTTGGTTCCTGAGCAGAATGAAAATTACATTCCGGAGCAGAGTCAGGATTCTAATAATAATCTTCGGATGCCCCTGATGTCTGAGAGAGAAGACAGTTCGGGTTTGAATGGTATTGAAGCTCAGGATCTTTCAGTTTACCCGATCAATAGGAGCTTCCATGCCCCAAAGCAGACGTTTGATTTCGCACAATACTATGCTTTTAACCTCACGATATTCGCTCTCACCATGATCTATTCGTTATTCGCTCCATTGGTGGTTCCTGTGGGCGCCGTTTACTTTGGGTATCGTTACATTGTGGATAAGTACAATTTCTTATTTGTGTACAGAGTTCGCGGCTTCCCATCTGGCAATGACGGGAAGTTGATGGACAGGGTTCTCTGCATCATGCATTTCTGTGTGGTCTTGTTTCTTCTTGCAATGTTGCTGTTCTTTTCGGTTCAAGGAGACTCGACAAAGCTGCAGGCAATATTTACACTTGGTTTGTTGTTCTGTTATAAAGTGCTTCCTTCCAAGACTGATGTCATTCAGCCATCGATCTTGGAAGGCATGCAAACTGTGGAAAGCTTTGTTGATGGGCCTACTGATTATGAGATCTTTTCACAACCTGAGTTTGATTGGGATATTTTTCAACAATGAGGAAATGGAAATGTGAACCATATTCAGATAAGCGTACTAGTGTCAAACTAAATGCCAGTTATGATAGATAAGTATGCTTGGTTTCATAGAAAATGCACTCTTTTGTAAGAAGGTGACTGCTCATAATTTATTTGGTGTACAATATCATTTTTTTTCTTCTTTGGCATTTTTTTTTGTTCTTTGTTTAATGCTCTGGTATTCAGTGTAGTTCTTCTAAAGTCAAGACTTTAAGCGCAAAAAATAGTTTTAATGTTGACATGTTGTTGCCCATTCGTCACACAATGTTGTATATTCATAATATTCAAGAATGTCTTATCATCCACTTACTTCCATGAATACCTGACTATAATCTTTTGATTCTTTCTTTTTATCAATTGAATTTTGAACAAAGTATTAGGTTGTCGCTCTCAAGAGCAGACAATCCTAGAGCCAAAGGATTTTGACGAAGAAAAGCTGAAGGAGATCTCTTAGAACTGCTTTCAGTCTTTTCAGTTGGGTGCTAAACATTTAATTGGATCAATATCTACGGCATCTAGATGCTTTTGCAGGTCTTCTTTCTATGGTATAATTTTTTTTCTCATCTAACCTAATTGGATTTTCTTTATTTTCATTTTCTTCACTATAATAACTGGACTGATACCAGGCAGCTGCAGTGCTCTATTGAAGACTTTCTTAACTGCAGTTGCCAGACTCAATAGCTCCCATGTTTGTCAAATTATTACCCAAATTTGTGAATAATGTTTAAGATTGCTGGTTAAAGTTACGGTTGGTGCCTGTCCAAAATTTGGCTTATCCAGAGTTGAACAAGTTAACAGTTTAGGTATCAATGATACAAAATCAAATGCCATAGTCTGGTGTCTTCGTACATGCTGCTTTTTTCATTTATTTAATTTTACAATGCAGATGTAAACATTGAGATGAAGTGCCTGGTTCAAACACCAACTATAAGATATGTGTTGTTCATAAATTATACCCTTAGTTCTGGAAATTGTTTGGGTATTTGTTCTCATTTTGATTAACTAGCATACACTCTTCGGCAATATATTACAACCACAATTCTATAGGAAATAAAATCTGTGGATGACTGAAGAGTAAAAAAATAAAAAATAAAAAATAAAAAAAAGGAAAAGAAAAGTTGATGACATGCATTACATGCTGGATCTGGTACAAATTTACTCATGACATGGAACAACTCATCATTACAATAACATGTAGTGTGTTTTCCTTTATCATAGGATAATGAAAATGATCAGTCTTTCTGGATACAAAAGGCTTGTGTCAGTACTTTTTTCTGTGTTTTAACACGATTCAGACCACTAAAAGGCTCAAACAAGTTGGACTGGTTCTCAACTTCACATTTCGATCTTTCTAATATTTGTTTTGTTTTGTGTCTTATTATTCATTAATGGTCACCACTTAATGTTTTACAGCGAGTCATTTTTTTGTAGGGGATATATCACTACGCGCAGAGCTCAACTTAATTTGCTGGACTGGGGATGATAGAGAAAGCATCACATATCTATGAAGTGTGAAGGTATGCTAAGACTGGTACACATTCCTATGGTTGTCCTAGATCAATAAATTTCCACCTTTGTCTGCTAATACTGAAGTCCATTCAAACAAACCCATGAAACATGGTAATTAATGTGTTATCTTCTGCTTAATTCCAAAATTCTAACGCACAGGCAGCACAAATAATGTGTTTGTTATAATATGGATTATCAGTACCCTCTGTTTACGTTCTCAATGGAACTCCTTATTCTTGTTCATGGAAGACCATTTTTTCCTTTCAAATTTACTTAATTTTTTAGGCAGGGGAATATTATATGCAGGCACACTGACACGCGCACACAAGTGTGTGAGATGCTGGAAACATATTTTTGTCATAGTTACGGAGTGGTGTGCTTTTATTTCCTGGGCTTTTTGCCATGTTAGTGTTTTAACCTACACATTGTTATTTTATTGGTATTGTTCTACATGGATGAAGAAAATTCTGCACTTTCTTACCTAACTTTGCTACATCTCTCTCTTTGTTTGTATGTGTGTGTTTGTATGTGTGTGGTTGAGCGCATGCACATAAATGCATGAGGTCCTGTGTGTGGGGGCACAGGCCTACACATGTGCATCCATGCTAAAACATGGCAGTTTGCATTTACCAGCATGTGCGCCCGTCAATCTTATTGACAATTTGATGGCAAGACTTCTATCTAGATATCCAAGCTGGTTGATTTCTGAAAATGAAATCTGTGCCTACCCTTCAAAAAAAAAAGTTGAACTTTTAAATAAAGATGGACTACAGAACTGAATGATTTACTGTAGATTTATTACCCACATATGGTAACAAAGAGTGTTAATTCAATCTTGGTAAATATTGTTTAAACATAGAGTTTTAAGGAGTGATTTCAAGTTCACATATTGTTGTTGATAAATACCCAATAAAGATAATTAAAAAAACAAATTAGATATGCCAATTCTATAAACCGAATGATCTAACTAGAGTTACTGGTGATGTATGGTAAACAAGAATGTTAATTATACTTTTATATGCCCTGCAAATTGTATGAGGAGTGGAAACCAAAGGACCAATTTTCATATATAGTTTATGAAATTGCACACCATTTAGTGTGAACACTTTTCGTATGAACTATGAAGCCTTATCTATGTTGGACGTAAACTAAGAAATGAAACAATCAGCTCTAACTTATTTTCTAATTTTTCAAGATTATATGCCTGTATACATTGTTTTCATTTTTTGAGTAGGCTATATGATAAAAGTTTTTGCTTGCACAACACTATTAGAGATCACTAACGCTTACAAACCCTGTTGGAACTACTTTATCAGTTCTGTGTTTCCAACTCCTCATCAGCTGTGAGCTGTGACCGTTAATAACAGCTGAATCTTGTTTTTATTGGTGTTTCTTCCCCACCTTTCTGCGTGCAGAATTTCTCGGGAAGGCATCACATTTTCTTTTTGTTACATTAGGTTGGGATCCACTATGTAGGTCTTACTTCTTAGAAGCCATATCAATCAAATTTATAGCTAGACAGCATGGTAATGATACATTTTCTGCATCCATTCTTCATCCTTTTTTGTCATTGCAACCAGGAAATAGTTGGCTATATCCTCATTTGTTTGGTTGTGAATACACATCTCAGATCCCTTTGCCCGTTGCCTATAGTCTGCCCTTACTTGCTCTCTTGCCAACAGTTGTATGAAGATAAGACATCGAACAAGGTTTCAATTCTATTTAGGCAACACGAACAAGAAGATATTAAAGGAACGTGAGATCACAAGGAATCAATAAGTATTTGGTCCAACTACTAGGAAGTAGGGGTATCAGTAACTATATTTCTATTCACTAGAGAGCCATATTAATTTGGTATTTGACTTGAAGGCCAGCGATGTTCTAAGTTTATTATCTGGCAATGGAAATGTCTTAGCAGGCATCTTCATGGTTGTTGTGTGCAGAATAATTGAAAAACTAAGTAGCGGTCAAGTGGGATTTAGCAAATTGAGAGGAAACTAATGCACAGTTTGTGGATACAACCGATTTTCATGATACAGATATTCGACTTTAACCATGAAGACGTCCCTAAAGCAGTGGGGAAAGAAATTTTATTTTGTGTTATTTAAACAATCCTTATATTATATAACATATGTACTTCTGAGTTTTATTACTTTGTCTCGTATCGATGTGTATTTGGATATATTTTACTCTTTTCCGCTCCATCTTCGTATTTGATTTTGGCAGAATTGTAGATGCGTTTTCCTTGCTGAAGCACATCCGATGATTATCTGATCGGTTTGCACGCCTAATAGCAAGGGTGAATCTTTCTGTGTTTACTAGTTATAAGAAGAATGCATTGTGGACTATGGTGTGTGTGTGTGTGTATATCTTAGGGATTATCTTATGATATTCTCTCAACCTTCTGTAATTTAATTGCATTTGATTTGTCCGAGTTGAATCTATTTTTTCCTGAAGAAATTCAACATGCCCTGCATGCTGAAGGAAGCGTCCTCCAGCTGTGGCTATGTTGTAAATGAGCAGGATTTAACATGACATCTTGTAGGCTCCTCAATGAAAACTTATGTAACTAGATTTTTTGCTTTAATATCACCAAGGTGTTATTCTAGTGACTTTCATATACTGATCTATGTATGTTCAAGCAGGATGATCTAAAGTGCAATTTGAATTTTGGTCTCTAAGAAATTATTTGCTATTGGCTTGAAACCAGTAAAAGTGGTCTAAAAATCATGAGATAGCTCATTAAATCGTGAATATTGGCTTCCACAAAATTTATTCATTAACTCATCTAAAAAAACATGAGTTATAGCTGATGAAATCGTAAATTTTTACCTATGTTATTTTTTTTGCTAACAGACCGAAACCACTAAATTTGGTATAAATTTCGGGTTATAGTTCATAAAATTTTGAATTTTCATCACGGAGAAATTATTTTACAATAGGTGAACATCACTAAAAATGACCAAAAATCATAGGTTATAGCTCTTCATATCTTATTTTTTCCTTCGTGAGGTTATTTGCCAACTTATCGAAACAACTAAATATGACGAAAAATTATTAGTTATACCTCATGAAATTATGAATTATTGCCTCTGTAAAATTATTTTTCAACGGGCCGAAACCACTAAATATGGCTAAAATCATAAGTTACAGCTCATGAAATCGTGTATTTTTGCTTTCGTGAAATCATTTGCTAACTAGTCAAAATAATTAAATATGGCCTAAAATGGTGGGTTATATCTCATGACATCATGAATTTTGGCCTAAATAATGATATTTGTCAAAGGATTGAAACGACTAAAAATGGCCCATAATCATGGCTTATTGCTCGTGAAATCATGAAATTTTCCTTAAAAAATCATTTGCCTATTTTTCAAAACAACTAAATATGGCCATACATTGTGGGTTATTGCTCATAAAATCATGAATTTTGACCATCGGAAAATTATTTGCCAATAGATTACAACTAAAATTGTCCATAATATTTGGTTATAGTTCATTAAATTAGAAAATTTTACCTCCGTAAAATTATATGCCAACCGATTCATTCAACTAAATATGGCAAAATAATCATGGGTTATAGCGCATGAAATCATGAGATATAGTGTGACTTTCGACCTGCAAGAAATTATTTGACAACATATCGAAACTACTAAATACGGTTAAAAATCATGGTCATAGCCCTTTAAATCATGAATTTTGGCATCTGGCACAATATTTCCCAACTAGTCAAAACAACTAAATATGGCCAAAAATTAGTGGGTTATAGTTTATGAAATCATGAATTTTGGCATCTGGGATATTATTTGCCAATGGACAGAAATGATTGAAAATAGCAAAAAATCATGTGTTATAGTTCATGAATCGTTAATTTTTGCCTCTTTGAAATTATTGGTCAACTAGTTCTCAAACAACTAAATGTGGCCAAAATGGTGAGTTATAGCTTATAAAATTCATGAATTTTGGTCTCTGAGAAATTATTTGCCAACAGATCAAAATGTTTAAAAATACTGAAAATCTTTCGTTATAGCTCATGAAATCGTGTGAATTTTTATCTTCGCAAAATTATTTGTCAACTAGTGGAAACAACTAAACATGTCCAAAAATCATGAGATATAGCTCATGAAATCATAAATTTTTCTCTCACCAAAATTATTTGCCAACATGATGAAATAGCTAGAAATAGCTAAAAATCGTGGGTTATAGCTCACGAAAGCGTGAATTTTTGCCTCTAAGAAATTATTTGCTAAATGGTCAAAACACTAAAAATAACTAAAAATTATGAGTTATAGCTCACCGAATCATGAACTTTTGCTTTCACGAATTTACTTATCAACTAGTCGAAGCACAAAAATGGCCAAAAATCATAGGTTATACCTTTTGAAATTGTAAACTTTTGCCATCACAAAAATATCTGATCACGGGTCAAAACCACTAAAAATGGTCAAAATTTTTGGGCTATTGCTTAATGAAATCAGAACCTCTATGAAATTATTTGCTACCTAGTTGAAAAAAATAAATTTGGCCAAAAATGGTGGGTTATTGATCATGTAATCATGTATTTTGGCCTCTGAGAAATTATTTACCAATGGGTCAAATCCACCAAAAAGGCCAAAAGTCATGAGTTATAGCTCATAAAATCGTGAATTTTTATCTTCACGAAATTATTTGCCAACAAGTTGAAACGGCTTAATATGTGCAAAAAATGGTCGGTTATAACTCATAAAATATTAAATTTTGGTCTTCAAAAATTATTTGCTAAGGGTTCCAACCACTAAAGATAGCAAAAAATTGTGAGTTAGCTTATTAAATCTTGAATTTTGGCTTCAGGAGAATTTTTCTGCAAATAGTTAAAACAACTAAATATGGTGAAAAATCATGAGTTATAGTTCATGAAATCATGAACTTTTGCACCATGAAACTATTTGCCAATTGCCTGAAACTATTCAAAATGACCAAAAATTATGGGTTATAGCTCTAAACTTGTTGGTTTAAGCTCGTGAAACCGTAATTTTTTACCACTGAGAATTTTTTTCCTAAGGGATTGATATGACTAAAACCGGCCAAATTTTGGGGGTTATCGCTCATGAAATTATGAACTTTTACATTTACTACTTTATTTGCCTACTAGTCATAACAACTAAATATGGCTAAAATTCATGGCTTATATCTCATAAATCGTTAATTTTTACCTCGTGAAATTACTTGTCAACTAGTCAAAATAAGTAAATATGGCCAAAGATTATGGGCTATAGCTCATGTAATCGTAAACTTTGACATTTGGGAAATTATTTGCCAAGGGATCAAACCAACTAAAAATGGCCAAGAATTATCGTTGTAGCTCATGAAATCGTGAATTATTGTTCCCGTGAAATTATCTTTCTTATAATTGAAACTACTAAATATAGTTAAAATAGCAAAAAAGTTATGGGTTATAGCTCCTGAATTTTTGCCTTCACAAAATTATTTACCAACATGTTGAAACCACTAAAAATGGTTAAAACATTATCGATTTTAGCTCATGAAATTGTGAATTTTTATTTTCGTAAAATTATTTGCTAACTAGTCAAAACAACTAAATATGACAAAAAATAATGAGTTATAGTTCATGAAATCGTTAATGTAAGCCTCAAAAATATTATTTATAAGCAGGTCGAAACAATTAAAACCGACTAAAAATCGTGAGTTATAGCTCATTAAATTGTGAATTTTTGTTTGCATAAAATTTTTGCTAATGGGTCAAAGACAATAAAAATGGCAACATATCACGGGTTATAGTTAATGAAATCATGCATTTTCACCGCATGAAATTATTTGGCAACTAGTTGAAACAACTAAATATGGGCAAAATGGTGGGTTATAGCTCATTAAATATTGAATTTTGTCTCCAAGAAACTATTTGTCAACTGCTCAAAACCAATAAAAATGGTCAAGAATCATGGGAAAGCTCATTAAATTGAGAATTTTGACTTCCATAAATTATTTGCCAACTTGTTAAAATAACTACATATGTCCGAAAATCATGGGTTATATCTCATGAAATCATAAAATTTTGCATCCACAAAATTATTTCTAGCAGGTCAAAACCACTAAAAATTATCAAAATTTATGGATTATATTTCATAAAAGGGGTTTTTACTGTTAGGTCCATTTGTTTACTCCCATTTATTTTTAAACCCAAGTACTTTTTTTTGTATCTTTAAGTCCAATTTACTTTTTGTATTTATCTTTAAACCCAATTCTAAAATACCATACTCTCATATGTGGGTCCCACTATATATTTTTCTAAAATTCCAATAATAACCTTCCACTTATAACTTTCATGTAAGTGGCCCCCCCTCAAATAAAATAAAAAAAATGTAGAGAGAGAAAGACAGAGAGGAGAAAACTGGCGGGAAAATTCCCTCCTCCCCTCTCTCTCCGTCTTCTATCTCTCTCTGCCTCTTCTTCTCCCTTTCTCTCACCCCATTAATATAACCGAACACTCTCTCCTTTAACCCATCATTTAATAACTCTCTCCTATAACCCAACAATTATTTCTCACCAACTTTCTTAGCATTTGAAGGTACAAACTTGTAATTTACTCAACTATCAAGTTTATAGCATTAATTTCTCATTTTAATCATGATAATTATTTGATATGTTAGTTAAATGAGTTCATAAAAATTATTAAATTCGTCAATTTTGGTAAAATGTTAGTTAAATGAGGTTTTGTAATTAACCACCCATTAATTTCACATAATTATTTCACATTAGTTATTTATTATTCTTTATTCTTTATGAATTCATAACAATTAGTTAAATATT
Organism: Asparagus officinalis; assembly: GCF_001876935.1. Taxonomy (NCBI): domain Eukaryota; kingdom Viridiplantae; phylum Streptophyta; class Magnoliopsida; order Asparagales; family Asparagaceae; genus Asparagus; species Asparagus officinalis. The sequence continues at coordinate 138,682,692 of NC_033797.1, forward strand.
AGTCAAATTTAGTTAAATGAGTTCATAAAAATTATTAAATTCGTCAATTTTGGTAAAATGTTAGTTAAATGAGGTTTTGTAATTAACCACCCATTAATTTCACATAATTATTTCACATTAGTTATTTCACATAATTATTTCACACTAATTTCTCATTATTCTTTATTCTTTATGAATTCATAACAATTAGTTAAATATTAGTCAAATTTAGTTAAATGAGTTCATAAAATTATTAATTTTATGTGTCTATCTTTTGTGAAATTTTTCTCTAAATTTGTTTATTTTTGGTGATAAATATAGATGGATGAAGAATTGTATTGTGCATTGACGGATTTTAGAGGACACAATCACTTTTTAGAATTAAATGTCAACGGGGGTTACAAAGATTTGGCCGTTGCAGTGCAAAGCCTAATTGCTTGTAGTGCAAGCACGATACAGTTGACTTACAAAGTACCCCACACGCAAGAAATTTATGTTCGTGTAGCACCCGTCGTAGAGATAGTGATCGATTCTATGTGAAAAAAAATATGTAGTTCTCATAGTTGCTTGGGAGGAGGCATAGGAAAGGAAGGATATCAACGGGCATCTCGTAAGTGGAATGCTAATCAACTCAAGACCATATTGAAGGAACAACCCACTTATCGCCCAATTGATTTCCAAAGAAGCTTAAAATAAAATTTGGTTTGGACGTCCCTTATCATAGAATTTGGTGGGGGAAAAGAGCTAGCTCAACGTGAATTGTATGGTGATACTAAATTTTCATATGACCAACTCCGATGGTATAAGGATAAAGTTATAGAAACCAATCCGGGATCAATTGTTCACTTAGAGCATGAAGACGGAAGATTTACACGAGTATTTGTGTCTTATTATGGTTGTTGGAAGGGGTTTATGGAGGGATGTAGACCAATGTTGTTCTTGGATGGTACACATCTTTTTGATAGGTATGTTAGAGTTCAATCTAATAAAAACTTGCATTAATGTACTACTTCATATATTTTATACTTTGTTTCATAATTGTTCTTTTCTTTTATAGGTATAAAGGAACCTTACTTGCCGCAACTGCACTGAATGGAGATTGTGGAATGTTCCCCGTAGCAATTTGCATATGCGTCACGGAAAATGAGAGTAATTGGGAATGGTTTTTAGAATGCATTCGAGACATTCTCTTCAATGATGAAGATCCATATACTCCAGATGATGAACTGGTGTTAATCTCTGATAGGGACAAAGGACTTCAGAATTCCGTGAAGAAATGCTTTCCATGGTCACATCACTCTTATTGTATTCGTCATCTTTTGGCTAATTTTAAGAATAACTTATCGAAAAAAGGCATTACACCACCTTTACGAGATGAATGTGTGCAAATTATGAAGAGGGCCGCTTATGCATACACTTCTCGTGCCTATAACAATGAATGCAACGAGCTACGGAACAAATCAGAGATCGCCTATTATGAAATGTTGAGGATGAGTCCAGAAAATTGGGCTAATTGTTATTTTCCTGGGAAGAGGTTAAAATTAAAGTTTTTACAAAATTTTAAATGATGAGTCGACTCATAAAATGATGAGTCGATTCATAAAATGATAAGTCGACTGGTCAGAGCCAAAATGCGAACTAGGCTTGGTTTTATGAGTCGACTCATAAAATAATGAGTCGACTCATTAAATGATGAGTCGACTCATAAAATGATAAGTCGACTGGTCAGAGACAAAATGCGAACTAGGTTTGGTTTTATGAGTCGACTCATGACAGGCACAAGTCGACCCAACCTGATGAGTCGACTCATGTTTATGCATGAGTCGACTCACAGCCCAAAATCTGGATACTTTGACTCCTGCGTTCCCCTGTACTGTTTGACACCTCTATTCTCATGGTATCATAAGAATCATCTATCCTCAAGCTCCCTTGAGGATCGCTAAGTTCTCCGAAGAGAAGATACACCCGTATCAGCTATACTTTCGGATTAACGTGCTATACTTATATATTAACGTGCTATACTTAACGTGCTATACTTACATGATAATGTGCTATACTTACAGATTAACATGCTATACTTACAGATTAACGTTCTATACTTACAATATAACATGCTATACTTTCAGATTAACGTGCTATACTCTCAATATAACGTGCTATACTTTCGGATTAACGTGCTATACTCTCAATATAACGTGCTATACTTTCGGATTAACGTGCTATACTCTCAATATAACGTGTTATACTCTCAATATAACGTGCTATACCCTTAATGTAACGTGCTATACCTACAGATTAATGTGCTATACTTACAGATTAACGTGCTATACTTTCATATTAACGTGCTATACTTACAGGTTAACGTGCTATACTTACAGGTTAACGTGCTATACTTACAGGTTAACGTGCTATACTTTCATATTAACGTGCTATACTTACAGATTAACGTGCTATACTTACAGGTTAACGTGCTATACTTACAACTTAACGTGCTATACTTACAGGTTAACGTGCTATACTTACAGGTTAACGTGCTATACTTACATATTAACGTGCTATACTTACAGGTTAACGTGCTATACTTACATATTAACGTGCTATACTTACAGGTTAACGTGCTATACTTTCGAATTAACGTGCTATACTTACAGGTTAACGTGCTATACTTACAACTTAACGTGCTATACTTACAGGTTAACGTGCTATACTTACAGGTTAACGTGCTATACTTTCGGATTAACGTGCAATACTTACATATTAACATGCTATACTTACAGATTAACGTGCTATACTTACAGATATAACGTGCTATACTTTCGGATTAACGTGCTATACTTTCATATTAACGTGCTATACTTACAGATTAACGTGCTATACTTTCGAATTAACGTGTTATACTTACAGATTAACGTGCTATACTTACAGGTTAACGTGCTATACTTACAGGTTAACGTGTTATACTTTCGAATTAACGTGCTATACTTACATATTAACATGCTATACTTACAGATTAACGTGCTATACTCTCAATATAAGGTGCTATACTTTCGGATTAACGTGCTATACTTACATGTTAACGTGCTATACTTACAGGTTAACGTCCTATACTTTCGAATTAACGTGCTATACTTTTGAATTAACGTGCTATACTTTCGATATATCGTGCTATACTCTCAATATAACGTGTTATACTCTCAATATAACGTGCTATACCCTTAATGTAACCCTTAATGTAATGTACTATACCTACAGATTAACATGCTATACTTACAGGTTAACGTGCTATACTTTCATATTAACATGCTATACTTACAAGTTAACGTGCTATACTTTCGGATTAACGTGCTATACTTACAGGTTAACGTGCTATACTTACAGGTTAACGTGCTATACTTTCGAATTAACGTGCTATACTTACAGGTTAACGTGCTATACTTACAGCTTAACGTGCTATACTTACAGGTTAACGTGCTATACTTACAGCTTAACGTGCTATACTTTCGGATTAACCTGCTATACTTACATATTAACATGCTATACTTACAGATTAACGTGCTATACTTACAGATTAACGTGCTATACTTTCGGATTAACGTGCTATACTTTCATATTAACGTGCTATACTTACAGATTAACGTGCTATACTTTCGAATTAACGTGCTATACTTACAGATTAACGTGCTATACTTACAGGTTAACGTGCTATACTCTCAATATAACGTGCTATACTTTCGGATTAACGTGCTATACTTACAGGTTAACGTGCTATACTTACAGGTTAACGTGCTATACTTTTGAATTAACTTGCTATACTTTCGATATATCGTGCTATACTCTCAATATAACGTGTTATACTCTCAATATAACGTGCTATACCCTTAATGTAACTATACTTACAGGTTAACGTGCTATACTTACAGCTTAACGTGCTATACTTTCATATTAATGTTTTATACTTACAGGTTAACCTTAATGTAATGTGCTATACCTACAGATTAACGTGCTATACTTACAGGTTAACGTGCTATACTTTCATATTAACATGCTATACTTACAGGTTAACGTGCTATACTTTCGAATTAACGTGCTATACTTACAGGTTAACATGCTATACTTACAGGTTAACGTGCTATACTTATAGGTTAACGTGCTATACTTACAGGTTAACGTGCTATACTTTCGAATTAACGTGCTATACTTACATATTAACATGCTATACTTACAGATTAACGTGCTATACTCTCAATATAACGTGCTATACTTTCGGATTAACGTGCTATACTTTCATATTAACGTGCTATACTTACAGATTAACGTGCTATACTTTCGGATTTACGTGCTATACTTACAGGTTAACGTGCTCTACTTACAGGTTAACGTGCTATACTTACAGATTAATGTGCTATACTTTCGAATTAACGTGATATACTTTCGATATATCGTGCTATACTCTCAATATAATGTGTTATACTCTCAATATAACGTGCTATACCCTTAATATAACCCTTAATGTAATGTGCTATACCTACAGATTAACGTGCTATACTTACAGGTTAACGTGCTATACTTTCATATTAACATGCTATACTTACAAGTTAACGTGCTATACTTTCGGATTAACGTGCTATACTTAAAGGTTAACGTGCTATACTTATATATTAACGTGCTATACTTACAGGTTAACGTGCTATACTTACAGGTTAACGTGCTATACTTTCGAATTAACGTGCTATACTTACATATTAACATGCTATACTTACAGATTAACGTGTTATACTCTCAATATAACGTGCTATACTTTTGGATTAACGTGCTATACTTTCATATTAACGTGCTATACTTACAGATTAACGTGCTATACTTACAGATTAACGTGCTATACTTACAGATTAACGTGCTATACTTTCGGATTTACGTGCTATACTTACAGGTTAACGTGCTATACTTACATATTAACGTGCTATACTTACAGGTTAACGTGCTATACTTATAGGTTAACGTGCTATACTTACAGGTTAACATGCTATACTTTCGAATTAACGTGATATACTTACATATTAACATGCTATACTTACAGATTAACGTGCTATACTCTCAATATAACGTGCTATACTTTCGGATTAACGTGCTATACTTTCATATTAACGTGCTATACTTACAGGTTAACGTGCTATACTTTCGAATTAACGTGCTATACTTACAGATTAACGTTATACTTTCGGATTAACGTGCTATACTTTCATATTAACGTGCTATACTTACAGGTTAACGTGCTATACTTACAGGTTAACGTGCTATACTTACATATTAACGTGCTATACTTACAGGTTAATCGAATTAACGTGCTATACTTACATATTAACATGCTATACTTACAGATTAACGTGCTATACTCTCAATATAACGTGCTATACTTTCGGATTAACGTGCTATACTTTCATATTAACGTGCTATACTTACAGGTTAACGTGCTATACTTTTGAATTAACGTGCTATACTTTTGGATTTACGTGCTATACTTACATGTTAACGTGCTATACTTTCGGTTTAACGTGCTATACTTACAGATTAACGTGCTATACTCTTAATATAACGTGCTATACTTTCGGATTAACGTGCTATACTTTCATATTAACGTGCTATACTTACTGGTTAACGTGCTATACTTTCGCATTAACGTGCTATACTTACAGATTAACGTGCTATACTTTCGGATTTACGTGCTATACTTACATATTAACGTGTTATACTTTCGGTTTAACGTGCTATACTTACAGGTTAACGTGCTCTACTTACAGGTTAACGTGCTCTACTTACAGGTTAACGTGTTATACTTACAGGTTAACGTGCTCTACTTACAGGTTAACGTGCTATACTTACAGCTTAACGTGCTATACTTACAGGTTAACGTGTTATACTTTCGGCTTAACGTGCTATACTTACATATTAACATGCTATACTTACAGATTAACGTGCTATACTCTCAATATAACGTGCTATACTTACAGATTAACGTGCTATACTCTCAATATAACGTGCTATACTTTCGGATTAATGTGCTATACTTTCATATTAACGTGCTATACTTATAGATTAACGTGCTATACTTTCGAATTAACGTGCTATACTTACAGATTAACGTGCTATACTTACAGCTTAACGTGCTATACTTTCGAATTAACATGCTATACTTACAGATTAACGTGCTATACTTTCGGATTTACGTGCTATACTTACAGCTTAACGTGCTATACTTACATATTAACGTGCTATACTTACAGCTTAACGTGCTATACTTACAGGTTAACGTGCTATACTTTCAGGTTAACGTGCTATATTTACATATTAACGTGCTATACTTTCATATTAATGTGCTATACTTACAGGTTAACGTGGTATACTTACAGATTAACGTGCTATACTCTCAATATAACGTGCTATACAGATTAACGTGCTATACTCTCAATATAACGTGCTATACTTACAATATAACACATAACGTGCTATACTTTTATGTTGTTTAATTTCCAAAAAGTGCTTAATTTCCATTTATTTCCAAAAAGTGGTTAATTTCCATTTCTCAATAAATTATTTTTTTTTGTTTTTTGTTTTTTGTTGCTATTTTTTTTGTTTAAAATATTTTATAAATATTTAAGCTTATTTAATCTTGTGACTTAATCTTAAGTCGACTCGAGGTCGACTCACAATGTGTAGTCGACTGCAAGTCGACCTTCGACCTTCGGGGGACTTTTTTCCGGTATATATTTCTTTCGGTTTTGGTTTTGAGATGTTTTAGACCCGACCCGTTTGTCTACCTGTATCCTGACCCTACACTCATCATTTTGACCAAATCTGGCCCATTAATCCCATATCAAAAGCCCTAGTTCATCTTCTTCTTTAATCCTCTTTCGTTCTTTTCTTTCCTCCAGCCGTTCCTTCACTACAGTCGACCCTCATCTCCAGCCGACTCATCATCACCGGTCGACTCATCCTCTCTTGTAGTCATTGTCTGCACTCAGTCTTCCTCGGCTTGGTATAACCCCTTCCTTCTCTCATTTCTTTTTCTAGGGTTTCATTTTAATCCATGGCTAGTACCTCTAGCAAACGCCCTAGAACTTCCAAAGGTAAAGCCCCTCTTTCTCGTGATCGTGCATCGTCTCCTCCAGAGCAAAGCAATGCCCATTACGAACAATATCTAAATAGCCCTGCTTTAATTGAAAAATATCATGCTCTTTGTCAATTAAAAATGTTCCCTGGTAGATATGTTAAATTCGATGACTTCAGTCATTTTTCTCTGGAACAATTTTTCTCTGCTGCTAAACTCACCGATCTACTCTCAAGTAAGCACTTCGAAAAACTTTATCCCTCACTTGTGCGTATATTTTACGCAAATCTTGTGACATTTTGTCCTGAGAATAGACCACATTTTATTAATTCTTGTGTCAAACATCGCCATATTCGTTTCACAGCTAACCGTCTAGCTGAAATCATTGGCATTCCTCGTGGCGACACCGTCTAGCTGAAATCATTGGCATTCCTCGTGGCGACACCTTTCTTGATGATGTTTCATATGATAATCCCAGTGTCGAAACCCTTATGACATGTTTCATATGATAATCCCAGTGTCGAAACCCTTATGACTCTTCCTGGCGAAAGCCTCCCATTACATGTAAAAAATGTATCTGATTTGGCTACCATTGTTGGACGTATCATTTCCTATAACTTGATTCCAAAATCTGGAGGGTATAGCCACTATTCCCAAGATCTCACTAGGGCAATCTATGCCATTCTGGGTAATGTTGATGTTAAATGGGGAAATGTTATATTCGATATCATTGCTTCTGGTCCATCCACTTTCATTCCTTTTGGCAGTCTCCTTACCAAAATCTTTAAACACTTCAATGTTGACCTCGACGATGAGACACCTCTTGAAATCCGACCTCTTTGATGTTACTGCTCTTAATCGGATGAGAATTCCTGCCAGCTTAATAGCAATGCATGATCATCCTGTTCGTAGACCCTCTCCTGAATCTCCCATTCATGAACCTCCTTATGAGCACTATCATTCCTCCCCAGATTCATCTGTACCAAGCCATATAGAAGATCTTTGCACTCAGATGACTGAATATCACTATAGTGACCAAGTGAGATTTCAGAGGATTGAAGACAGTGAACATGATCTTAGCATGCGACTTGGAGAGGTTGAAAGGACCCAAGTAGAACTAAAGAAAGAGATAGCCTCCCTGAGGAGTGAAAGAGAAGTTGACATGACCTCCATTCACACGAGATTTGATGAGATTATAAACCTTTTGCAACCCCATCCTTCCTCGGGTCCAGGATCATCAAACGCTTGAAGCTTGAATTTATGTGTTTTCACATTTGATGGTGAGCCTATATCTTATATGATGATCATATGCTCTATCATGTTTGTGTTCCATAAGAATATCCTCATTCATGCCTCTTTTCTGATAGGGGGAGCGTAGCTCCTATTTGTTTACTTTGTTTTTCTAATCTATTTGCTAAAACGATGATCTTTTACAAATGTCAAATGTACTTTCCAAAAATTCTTCACAAATATGTTTAATATCATGTTTACCAACTATTTCTAAAGTTTTACCTTTTTTAAGAATTTTTTTTAACAGGTTCTTAGATGAAAACTGTGTGTACATGTTTCTGAGTCGACTCGTGATCAGTATTGAGTCGACTCACAAACTGATTCGTAGTTTACATTCTGTTTCTGCTGAGTCGACTCATGATAGTCATGAGTCGACCCATCAGGTTGAGTCGACTTATAACTGTCATAAGTCGACTTACAAAGTGTGCTGGAACATGAGTTTTGTTTCTACTGAGTCGACCCATGATATTATGAGTCGACCCATGGTTTATGGGTCGACTCGTGAATTTCATGAGTCGACCCATTTGTTGGTCTTTTTACTTGGGTTCTTGCTGATATTTTGGGATGTCATAAATAACCCAGTGCATAAAACATTCTGGCCAGTGAAGAGAATTGACTATTCAAGTTTACAAAGTGTTTAAGAGATTGACAAACGTTGCATGCATATCCGGACAAACTATATACAACATTGCGTATCAAGGAGATTGACAAACTATATACAACATTGCATTTCCAAACAAGCTATATACAAGATTGCATTTCCAAACTTGCATTTCCAAACAAACTATATACAACATTGCATATCCAGAATTTTGCCACAGAAGAATGCATTTCTATCCAAAAAATCAGGGACATACAACTTTGCATTTCCAGCACTTTGCAATTCCAGAACATATAACTTTGCATTTCCAACTTTGCATTTACAAATACTTTACAAATACTTCCATCAAGAGTAATATGTAACTCCAATGCATCATTGGCATATATATATATATATACAAATACTTTACAAATCAATTTCCAAAATATATTTGTACACAAAAAATATTGGATATCACAATTGGCATGTAGCAACCGGGGAATTGGTCTTGAGGATCATGTTGGTTGATTTCCTGAAAGCAAAATATAAGCGGATCAAAAGAACAATAGATTTCGATATAAGCGTTTCAATGAACATTACACTTATAGAAAATATACCTTCAAATAGAAATAGAGCAACAATACGAGCTCTATGTCTTGCACAATCCTTTTGGTCAATTGCAATTGGTTGACCGGATATGAGGCTAAACATGTACGCCATCAAGAACACCCCGCAATCCAAGCTTCTGCAAGTTCAAAAGTTTGCAATATCAATATAACACTCTTGGCCCGCAATATGTAGTCTCTATGTGAGTGTTAGCACAAACGAAAAAAGAACATATGAATAAGTCGAATACACTAACCCCCGTTGTTGAGGTACATCAACACTTTCTACCTCCTGAATCGAAGTAATGTCTAAGTTCCAAGCATCGGGAATGGTAGAAATAAGCTTCACCCTAAACTCATTAGCATCGGACATATAACCACGGAGGGAAGAATAATGATAAAATCTCTTCTCCTTTACAAAGAACACCAACATATGCCAATGAAATGAAGTTAGGAGTGGGAAAATAATCTTATCAAGTTCTTGGAATCGAGGAACGGATACTTACGTCACAGCTAATTGCCTCTCCTTTAAGTAACTCCAATGCATCTTTACGTGTCATCAACGCATCTCTAGATGACCACACTAATGTCTCACTACATATGAAACAAATATATAACATGTATTAATGAAAAAACTTAGTACAGGTTGAAAAGTAAATAAGTAAATCATTCAAAATACTTACATGGCCATATTCTCCTTCCAAAAGTTATCTAGTAGTTCTCTCTCCTCATCCATTACTTCCTTCCTTCCCAGATAAATTTCCTTCCTTGCGGGATAAATTGGTCGTCCTTTTCTACTAACAAGTGGAACAAAAGGAGACCGCATTGATAGCCCAGCATGCCGAGATCTAGAGAGAACTGTTCTTTTGATGGAAGGGGTTTTACGCATGCCTTCAATCAACGTAACATCGCGCGGGCTAAGAATAAAGGCGTCGTCATCCACTTCCATTGAATCCATGCCCACTTGATCCTTCCCACCATCCTCACCATCATCTTTCTCTACATTCAATCTATCAACGTCTTTACCAACCTCATCATCCCCGCCGACATCCTCCTCCATATCTCCACCATTCCCCTCCTCATCTTCCTCATTCCCGCCATCAACTCCCTCCTTATCCTCCTCTTGCCCCTCATTAGCCCCCTCCGCATCCTCCTCTTTCCCCTCATTTTTTCCCTCCTCATCACCATCATCACTATCATCCCCATCTTCCTCATCATCCCTATCATCCTCATCATCCTCATCTCCTCCATCACTATCCACATCCTCTTCCTCATCACCAAATTTGTCCCTCCTTATCTTCAACAGAAGGTCTAATTCCACCCGTTTTTCAAGTATGAGCTGATCCAACTCAGCTTTGGTGATTACCTACACATAAAAAACCCAAGTAAAGTTCAATTCATGGATGAACATCAAATAAAAATTATGGAGAGCAATTAACTAACATGGAATAAAAATAAAAATGGAAATATATATACCTCTCTCTCTCTCTTCAATCTTGAAGGGGCAGTGGATGTAGTGGCAGCTTGTCTCTTTTCAAATTTGTTAGCCCTTGACTCAACACCATGCTTCCTAAAATTAGCCGGATCTCTAATTAAATCTTGAACTGTACTCCTCCGTAAAGATCCCGGGCCCTTGTGGAAGCTTAGGATGGGTGGTAGGGATTCTGCTCCTACACGAAGGCGTAATTGTCCCACAAGCTCATAAAACCAAACCTGTGAGAAAAGGAAAATTTTAGCTCAACAATAAACATGACTAAATGAATTAATATATACAATGTAGAATGACATTAAAATGTAGTAAATGTTAACTTACCATCAAAACCGAGGCAAAACCCCCCATATAACCACCTCTAGATCGATTTCCCTCAAATCTCTTAGTGATGGTTTTCTTAGCCTTAATCATCTCGGTACACAACACATTGTATACTAATTCAGCCCAATTATACTCCTTAAGAGTGCCCAATTTCTCAGCATATCTAAATGCAAACAAGGGACAACTCATACTAGCTTGGGGGCATAATATAAAGCCAATAATGAAAGCCACGAGTATCTGTGGCAAAAGAGGATCTCTACGCTCGGCCATCTGCTTGATAAGTTCACCCATCCTATCTCTTCTAGCACACACAACTTTCTTCTTACCCTCGTCAATTTTCTTCTTTCCTTTTCTAGTCACACGCTTACTATCTTCTTCAATTTCAGCCGCGGTACTATATGAAAGCACAAGCTTGTAGATTGTATCGCGATCACTTCTATGAAACCGCGTGTCTACTATAGATCCTCCCATCGGAAGACCCGTGATTCTCCCAACTTCTTCAACATCAAAGGAGGTCCATTTTCCTCCAATTTTGAAACTACTTTTTTCGACATTAAATACTCCCAACAAACAATCCACTATAACTGGTTGCACTGGAAGATCTGGAACATCTAAGTAGCCATAAAATGGAGTGTCACGAAGGGCAATTCGTTGATCTTCCGATAAATAAGTAGAAATCTGATTTTGAAGGTCCCGGAAGTACCCAATGTTCGATGGAATTCGCACTAAAGCCATGAGATAGAATTTTCTGCAACCATAAAACATAAGGCGACTTTAGTTGTCTATCATATTTACAGACAAAATTGTATCAAATGTTTACAGAATCAGATGTTTACAGACAAAATTGTATCATATTTACAAACAAAATTGTAACAGACAATCTCAATACTCAAATTACCACGCTTTAGCTTTATATCAACCTATTTACAGCCTATGATATTTTTTCCTCTTCTCGCTCAGTGAAATGTAGCAAATGTTAACATATGTACAATAACAGACATTTGTATCAAACTTTAGATGTCCCAGAATTGGGACTGAATATACGCAAAAATTTATGAACTTAAAAACGTAAGAAAACCAATACCAATCCTCAATTATAAAGTCATGAATTCAAAACAATATAAACGCAACAACTAAGCTAAAATTGTTGAGTTTAAGAGCCAATAATTATCTATGCAGTCAATATCCAAATATCAAAAATAAAAAAGTTCGACGGCAACCCAGCCAATGCTCGTGAGAAATCAATACCTGAAACAGTATCAAGGATTGGCCTTAAGATCAGCAACTCTGCTCTCTCTCTGCTCTGGATTGCTCTGAAGTGCTCAAAATGATCAGCCTCCTTCAAAATGGCCTTCGGGGGAGGGGGGGGTATTTATAGCCCCTCTGAACAGTTGGCGGAAAACAGGCTCCCCCCCC